>NC_039363.1:52949845-53088447 GCF_003573695.1 Papaver somniferum
CCCCCCTCTCCTAGTCTATGCTTTCACTCTTTCGTTAGATAAACGTTTAAGCACCAATGTCATTTCCCATAGTGATACCAATCAATATATATCAATACCAGTATCACTTGTTTACTCCATATATTTCTCCCCCTTTTTGTCACAAAATGACAAAGAAACGAAAAAATAAAGGACAAACCGAAAGGATCTTACAACTCTCAAAATAGACTTGCAACCTGTAGAGTAAAGCACGAGGGTTCCACACACCATTTTTGATAACTAATATCAAAACCGAAACTACAAATTAATTTTGTTTTGATATGTTACCAAGGAAACAATTGCCTGAAGCAATTTTCCCTAATAGTTTAGCAAACCAAAAATCAACTAAGCACCTTAGTTCCTTTGCTAAACCGATTGTACAAATACAATCGCTTGTTCGATAAGACCGAAATAAAGATAACTCTATTTTTCTCATCAGGTTCTAATTATCCATATAACTTAGATCTTTAACTTTTAAACAAGACAAGTACTAGGTTAGTTAACCAGAATTTCTTGTTAAGGCATTCTATTAGACTTGAATAACCGAAACCTCCACTTTGATAAGTCTAACTAAGATCAAAATTAACTTAGTTTATCTTATCCGGAATCGAATTGGACTAAAAAACTCATCCGGTAAACCTTTTCTTTCGTTAATCTATAAACAATTCATACAAACCAAATAAATCAACTTGCATAATTATTCACCTCAACCTGAAGCAATTGAAACAACATAGACATTAAAGCACCACAATTGCACCGAAATTTTGTAAGCCTAAACAATTGATACCACACAATAAAGCAAGATAACAATAGTTTTTATTAACCGGAAACAATTGAATCACACACACATCCATACACAAGTAATGGAATAAAATATTGTACCGAAATTTTGTTAAGCAAAAGCAATAAATATATGAAATAAAATCAGGCTTTTCTTAAACAGGAAAATGATTAACTAACAAAGTCGTTACCTCAAATTTCCCATCCTCTTCTCCAATATGTTTACATCTTCTTCCACGAAAAATTGATATCGAAATATCATTATGTTGTCATCCTTATGCAAAACAAAAGAATAACAACAACCAACCTTTACCAGAGAAATATTGAAAATCGGTTTTAAAAATTTCAAGCAAAAGTTGAAAACCGCCGAATCACATATGCTTTTATGCTAAACCAAAACCGATTCAACATATTGTGACTTTTTCACATATTGTTTCTATCAGAACCGCTCATGATCCTTTGATAAATCCTACCAACATGGGTTAGAACTTAATCCTGCTAAATCAAAAAGTCACCCAAACCATAAGGGTTCTCAACATATGAGATCGAATATCAAGGTTAGAAAACCGAAATCAAACATCCCATAAACATACATAGCAATAAGATAAATCATTCAAGCACATGCTATGTAAATCAAAAACTATCACAAGAAAATAAAATAATTTTATTCATAATAAGATAGTTTTATTCATAATAGACCTAACACAATCATTGAAAGAAATAAAAAATTGATGTCTATTTTCCTGGATTAAGTATTACAGCATATAACTTAATCTCCAGTGGTGCTCTTGTTGTTCACTGAGGTTTCTTCAGTGTTCAAACTTTTGAAGTATGTCTTAAGATACTTGTATGCAACCGCTTCTTGTTTCTCAGGTTCTTCAATTATAACCTTCAGTTCAGCAAGAACTCCTCTTGTTCCTTCAATCTTTTCTTTTATCCAATCTTGATGTTGAACAGACATTACAAGATTGGTTTCCAGTTCTTCAAAACCTTGGATATATTGAGTTATACTATCACAATGAATCCACTTGGTTTTGGTTGGATCTTGTTTGTTGTAAGCCAACAGATATGACTAATGTTCTGATCCAACAGAACTATCAGAATCATAGTCAGACATGATTTTTGATATGTTTTTCTTCTTCCTCTCTGTATTGATTCCTTGACAATCTTTAACCTTTTGAGCTTCCTCCTTGTTAGCTTTTGTGACACTGCGAGTTATTGGAGGCATGCTCAGTTATATATATATGTATAAGGATTGATCGGGGTTTCAGAATACAGGCAAGAGATAGTTTCTCTTTAAAAAGAGACAACTTTCGGACCGAAAAATATCAGGAAAATCCGAAATATTACAAGAATATGTTATGTTTCCTTTGTCCGAATTGCTCAAGCTGGAAGGTTTATTAAAATTTAAAAATTCTAAATAAAACCTATCTTTGTAAGATCATGTTAAACATGAACATTTTTCAGACAAACATGGATTCGCAGTTATCCATAAAATGTCACAATTTTTCTGATAAACAACTACACAAAACAAATGTGCTCCTGTTTTATTGTTCCTTTCCCATCCATGAATAAGAGCAAGAAAAAGGATGAGAGTGTACAATTTTGATACAACTAAGTTGCATCAGAGTAAGCTTTTTCTAGCTTACACTGAATATCATAAACATAGTTCATGTTTCTCTTCGGGAAATTCTTCCCAAAATAATTTCTCCCAAGACGATGATCTTTTCTTACTCTAGAGATATGATCATGTGGAGAAACTGTACTGACGTGAGAATTTTCAGAGATAGATAAATCTCTCTTGATTCTTTCAATGAGATTTTCATAAGATTTTCTCATTCTAAGGACTTCCATATAATCCACATCAGTGTGATTATCTGAAACAATTATCGGAAATTCCTGATTGTTTCTTTTGGAAGAGATTTTCTCTTTCCCTTCCTTATGGAGTCGTTCTTTATCAAAACCATAATAGTTTCGATATGGGCGGGGAGGAACCTCTTTCCAGAAGCGATTATCAACTCTTCCCTCTGACTCTTATCGGGTAGTGGTATAATTTGTCTTTCTACTGAGGAATGATCTTTCAGTTTTTTAAGACAAGAAACTTCCTTCAAAATTTTTACCACTGTATTTTAAAGAAGTAAAAGTTTCATGTCAAGTGACTGAAAATTGTATTCCTAAAGATCACCATCACGAAATCGGTTCAAAGTTTCCTTAGGACAAGATTTCGTTTGATCGTCAGTAGATGTAGAAGCTAGTTTCTCATCCTCTTCTAACTTGATGTAGTTAGGAAAACTACTATCATCTTGATCTGTTTCAGATGTGACTAAACCGGTTTTATCACAGTCTATAAAAGTCGAACAAGGACTTTTAGTTTCCTCATTATCAGAAGCAATCACAACAGCATCATAAGTCAAAATCATAGGATGTGTCTATTTATCTAAAGTAAGAGTTTTACAAAGAACTTCTAGTTTCAAAGTGAGATCCATATTCTCCTTGGCCAAACTGTTCAGTTGAATGTCTTTATCTCTGATCTCCTGTTTAAGAAGATTTGACTATGTCTTTAATGTTAGCACTTTAGAAGACAGAGATTTTATAGGCTTTAGGAGTTTTACCAACTCTTTATCAGCATCTTCCTTTCCCTTAGAGATGGAAACAAATATTTTCGCAACTCCTGGATCATGAGTCAATGAAGTAGTAACATCTTAAAATTTTAAGTATTCATACTCTTGCATAACGTTAATTAAATCAGACATGGATTCAATTTCTTATAGGTTGGATCGCACCAAGCACAAATTTTTAGATCTTTTCGTGTTTGCCTGCTCTGATACCAATTGAAAAGACGAGGGTACCCAAATATACCTCAATCTAAAACTTTTCCTACCTATAAGTCATTTCTCTGAAAGTGATTGTCTATGGACTGAGTCGAGACAATACAACTAATCGGTTCACACTTCGTGTGATCGTCTATGGATACGGGATCGAGACAATACAACAACGAAGTATGTTTACTTGATAAAATTTTCGGACTTAACCAAACACAATTGTAGATGGGGAAAAACGATTTACTGGTTTATACCGAATTGAGGAGACGACCGTACGGAAGAGACTCCTTGAACCGAGCGAAATGTTTAACCTCACACAGATGCACTGCAAGAAGGGAGTACTTTAAGTTCGATAAATCAATTTGTAGGACTCCGGCCTAAACCAAGACAATGGTCGTTCCAGAGTCAATTCGGTCACAAGAGAGGATGGGTCGATCTGTAGGAGGGAAGCTGAGAAATGTGTGAGATCAATGGTGATCGAAGATTGTAGGTGTGTTGTGTATTCTGTGTGAAGAAATATGATAAGTTCTGATTGATTGAATTTACTCCGTTGAGAGTAATTGCTCAGATGTTGAGTTCTTAATCTCTTATTGTATGTTGACGAGAGATTGTCTTATTGACCAAAGAGAGTCTTGTTTTTCAATCATGATTCAGATACTTATTTATATTGCTAGAAATGTAAACACCTTGATCCCATGAAGTGTGACATTTGCTGGAGTCAAAGAGTGGGGAAGTGGAAATCGTGTTAAAACCAGTTGCTCACCGTGACCCATTACTTTGCTAACTCCTTCAACTGATTGTACGACTTGCTCACATTCTCATCGTGTGTATGAACATACGTGCCGTAGACCGCCAGACCAAAACCCTAGTTAATATCCCCCCATGTGACATGATTGATATCTCGTGATTCTGGAGTCTGCAAGGCATACGTGTATTTAGTTAGTCAGTTGCTGACTTCATGGGACGACGAGTCCTTGTATTGCTGAGTCGAACATGATTTTAAAATGTTCTAAGACTCATGAATTGAACGTGTCTGTTGAGACAGAGGTATAATACGTTGATAGTTAAGGTGAGCAAATATTGCTCATTTGATGAATTGTTGAATATTGATAGTTGAACCAATATTTCCTGAGCAAATGTTGCTCGTTTGATGAATTATTGGTAGCAGGGCCAAATAAAATATTAATTTAAAATACTGGTAACTGAACCGAGTATAATTAATTAAAATGTTGATCATGGGATCAATGTAAAGTTATTAGTGTTTGAATCTGCTAAGAATTATGTTTTGTAGAGCTTTGGATCCAAAACCTTAATTTTGATCAATTGCTGATCAATTGATGATTCACTTAAAATCAAGCACGGAGTGAAGGAGAGACTGGCTACATGGGATGATGACTCGACCATGTAACACCCAGATGCTCGAGTGAGCAAAATACCAAAGTCTCTTTATGACCAGTCGGTGAAAAGATGATTAAATGCTGGTTTAATCATTTTTTCAAATAATGTTCATCTGAACCTTAGGTGATAAAACCTGATAAATTATGAAGAGATGAAGTACCGACCAAGGGTTCGTGAAACCGGCTCTGGTTGGTCACAGGATCGACTGACAATCATTTTATGAAGTTCCAAGTCGTTTGAAAGAGTTCTGGACCTAATACGTGCGATTGCGCAAATTAGGTCAAATTGTGAAAATGCGTGGGACTGGCCTCTTGCAAGCCAAAGACCCAACCTTGGTCAGTCAAGGTAATGTGCTCATGTCACCAAAGTGTTTGCATCTCAGTCCTGAGAATTTTGATATTTTCTGATGTGCGTTTGAGCAACATTTTAAGAAAATACAAAGAAATCAAGGATTTTGCTGAAACTTAGGAAACTTCATAAGATGAAGGAAATAATAATAATAATAAAATAGGAAATCATGAAGTGTGGGACCGGCTTTGGTCAAGGCATAGTCGGTCGGCCAATGAGCTCGGTCCCATGGAATTTTTTTTCCTAATTTTATATTGTTTTCATGATTTTAGGGAAATATCACGAAATCAAGGAGTTTGTTGAAACTAGGGAATTTCCTTGAAGTGAAGGAGTTTTCATGAGATGAAAGAAGCAAATAATATTAATAATAATAAAATAAGGGCATGTGGGACCAGCCACTAGGGCATGGTCGGCTGGCAGGGCCCTGGTCCCGTGAGTTTTCTCCAATTTCATATTATTTTCATGATTTGAAGGAAATATCATGAAATTAAGGAGTTTTCATGAGATGAAGGAAATAATAATAAAATAATAAGGAATCATCAGGTGTGGGACCGGCCACGACTAGGGCATAGCCGGCCAGCTAGTAGACACAGTCCCACGGCACCTTTTCTAATTTTATATTATTTCCTTGATGTGAGGAAACACCATGAAACTGAGGAGTTTCCTTAAAATGAAGGATATTTGTTCAAATTAAGGGATTTTCTTGAGATCAAGGAAAATAATAAAAATATGATAAAACATAGAATTGGGCGAGGGACTGGCCACGCTGTGACTGGATGGACGGTGGGTCCAGTCCCCTAGCGCCCTAGCTAATATTTTATTATTTATTATTTTCCTCCTATTTTGCATAGGTTCATCGTTCCTTCGTATTTTGGAATGATCGTTCGTGCATTCAGGTGCTCGTTAGTGCATTATTGCCGAGTACACTTGCACCGTTTTGGTCGGGGATTACTCGATAGCGGCTCAGATGCCCGTACGTTGAATATTTATTACTAACCCATGGAATTCTGCTGGGAAGAGCCATAAATTGAAGTAACGAAATATTATACAGAACATAGAATATTTTCTAGGGATTCAATTGATGAATCTTGCGACTAGATTTAATTAATTGATGGCTCTATACTAGAAGACATGTTGTCTAAGAGCATTATAATTATTCGAAAATCGAGGCTTCTATTCTGTAAAGTCAGGGAACATTGCGACGTCCTGAAGACGTTTAGTGCTTTATACTAGTGAGAAATACATCTAGGAGCCGTCCAATCATTTCGATTCTTTACAGAGGTGATTACTTAAATTGCTCAGTTAATGAAATATGCCATGGTCTCAGCTGAGAGACTTCATATATATGCTCTGAGAAGTAATATACTCGATCAGAGACTTCTGAAGATATTCTGAGAGTCAATACGCTCGATCAGAGGTGTGGCATGAGCTTTCACGCTTTAATGAGAGATAATTCTCAATGTTCGCCTGACTGTTGGATCAGGAACATGCAAGGTTATGATTTTACCCTTTGTTAAAAATCCACCATTAACAACAATAAAATTAATTATCAAGTAAATAGGAATTAACATTTGTATAATTTACTTTAAATTACAATAACAACAATTATAATTGCGGAAAATAAAAGTAAATGACACGGCAAGATTTTGTTAACGAGGAAACCGCAAATGCGAAAAAACCCCTGGACCTTGTTCAGAATTGAGTGCTCTCATAATTAAGCCGCTATACAAAATAAACCAACTTCGTATAGTTTAGACCAAGCAACTAAACCTATAGTTCACCTAGTTCCGTCTGTATTCCCACGCCTCTGACCTGTAATGAGTCAAGTACTTGGAACAATTCATCTGGTTCGTATTCCAATCAGTAAAGGAACAACAAATTTGTTTGGTATAAACTCTTTTCAACCAAGTGATATGAGTTCGACAAAGGCTCTTATGTTTATCTCAATAAACTCCTTCGTCAGGTTCTAAGATCTATCTTATTATCAACTACCGAAGTAATTGTTAAGATTTTGCAATCAATACTTTTAATCACAAATAATTGTATTGATGCCGATATACACAACTAGTCAATCTAATCTACCACAAGGATAAACCGATTATAGTTGGATCCTCTTTTACCGAAACAAGTATTGTGCACCAAAGATTATGAATCCCAAATCAGAAATCTTCAAAGTCTTCTTTGTCTTCAAATCTTATTAGATCTTCAATAAACACCTACACACAATCAACTTGCATCTCTTGTGATCAACCACCCACAGAACAGAGTATGTTAACAATGGATTATCACAAGACGTCTTTAGATCTACAAACAGTCTAAAGATCCCTGTCGAAACTTCTATCTAGTTTGAGTGAATCTTATATCAGAAGAGAGGATTCTCAAGCATAAACAAACTAGGTGCAATCAAAGTTCAACCACCGTTAGTCAATCAAATCAATCGAAAACAAAACATAACCGCGATTATCTAGTTTTCCACCAACGGTACTTATCGAGCTTCTCAATCCCAAAGAAGTCTTTAAACTGAGTGGCCGTAAGAGATTTCGCCTAATTAGGTTACTCTCCTCTCCGAATAGGAGGCTTCACCAGTAACAGCACAACTGAGATAGTTCTTGTTGTACGCAGGATTAGTTTGCTCGAAATGCAAACTTTCATATTTATAGACCAAGGAAGTTCAGACACCAAGGAATTTCCAAAATCGAAAATATTCTCAAGATATGCATTAAAGCTCAGATTCAGTTTCCAGAATTCCTGGAAATGCTTTGTCCAAAATAATGATCAAAAATTTATTGGAAAATCTCTAACTAGTAAATGCACATTACTAATTTTCATTTTCCTAAAATAAAGTTAAAAACCTTAAATAAAAGATTCTCAATTTATTTTATTCGGTCCGAGATTTTGTTCCTTTACCTATTAAGAAATAACTTTAAACAATTAAAGATTAGCATTTACTGCACGTGTTCAAAGTATGTTGACATCCTTTTACGTTTCCACATTAGAGTCCTGCTATCACACGAGCTTTCTTGTGATAAGAAAAATGAACTCTCGGGTATTCACCGTAGGATATAAATCATCTACTTTTGGTCGGATTAATAAAGATATCACGTTATATCATTTGAAATTATTTGTTAAATATCCTTAATCTTTACAGTATTTTTAATTGAACCCTTGATACGATCTAAACTTTAAGTCTTTTATAAAAGTGAGAAGCTATCCCATCATTGACTTTTTTCCTTTTTCTGCATTATGGGGTTTGTACCATTTTTCATGCTTATTTTCAGTAGGTTACTCCGTTTGGATCGATGTGAAGTCAATTAACCAGATCATCTAAGATTCAAAATGGTCAAAAGACTGTAAAATGAAGGGAAAAAAACAAAGTCTATGTAACTTGGTTTAGCCAACTACCAGAAGACTAGAAATCGTGATATGTAAATCAACAGACAGTTATAATTTACTAAGCAGAAAAAAGGCGTGAAGGAAATTGTAACTATGTCTAAATTATTACTATGATATTTGATCAACAAACTAGGAATTTACAAAATTGATCGGACTAAGTTATCACTATATCTGACCTTGATGGATCTTTCACAGAAAAAATAAAAACAATAGGAATAAGAATCCTGAGAAGGAATCTTAATGGATATTTTGTTGGATATATGGTTAACGCATGAGTGGTGACGGAATGATCAAAACAAAACGATTTTTCATCACCGGGTACCTATTACTGTAAATTGGAGCGACACCATATCTTACTTAATAAAGCACAGGCTCATACTCATCCCACATCCCTACCACATCTTTTCTTTAACAGAAGTTTAATGCTTAAGAGAAAAAAATCAGCCTCGATGATTCTTATAAAACGAGTTTTGAGTTTTTTTAATGGGTGCTAAGGAATAATTAAATCACAATTTACATGGAGTTAAAAAATATAAAAATATTGATAATAATAAAATAACATTAAATCTAGATCTGTATATATGTATCTCTATAACTGAGACATCCAACGACCATGGGGTGCGAGTTCATTTTTCTTATCACACGAAAGCTCATGTGATAGCAGGATTCTCCACATTAACCAAATATATTTCGGTATCTCTAATATTTCTAGAATAATAGAAAATTCGAAAGGATAATTTTGGATAATTTTTGTATTGAAAACACAAAACGTGCTCGGGTTGGGTTGAGATTTCTTGTGACCGATTGCACATGTTCATAGGATCGGTCCCCCCTTATTGCACGTGTCCATAGGATTGCTTCCCACATATTTATGGTATCTAACTTGTATTTGTTGCACATGTTCATAGGATCGGTTCCCCTAATGTCTAAAAACGTGTTGCACCTCTTACAAGGATCGATTCCCCTTTGTGATAGGTTGCACCTCTAACTAGGATCGGTTCCCCTTTACCCAGAGTCGGTCATACCAATAACACAAAATCGATCATACCATCTAAGGTGATTACTTAATATCGGTTTCACTAATAAAAGTCATACCAATACAAAAGTCAGGCCTTTGTGAATAGTTTTACCAAGAACATAAACAAGTCATGAGCGGTTATACTAATCACACATATTGGTTGTTCAAAAGATATGCAATGAATAACAATACCAATAATGCCTGGCGATTTCCTTTTCGATTCACAAAACAAGTTCATGAATTTACTTCCTTAAAACACATGTAAAACATTGTTTCCTAGGATAAAATCCTCACCTTATACCCATTCATCACAATAGCATTCAAAAGATTATGTCGATATCTTATCTATAAAGTTTAATGGTTAAGCAATAAACCTCGTATTGTATTCCTTAATACTATGTCTAACTAGATTGTCATTCATGCTTCGCAGTTTTTTTTTCAATATGCACGACTTGAAAGATACGTTAGGGAATGAAACATTTCAAGTCAAATATCACTAACCTCAAGTGGAAGGATGATATTGTCGTCGTAGCTCCTTACTTCTTCACTTCTTCAAGTCTTCGCAATACTTGTAATGTCTCATATCCTAATACTTTCAAGCTAACCTATACGAAGTTGACTCTAGTACATAATCAAGCGACTCTTAAAATGAGTTTTGGTTCACTAAAATATGACAACCAAACTTGACATACCAACGCTTGGTGGGTTAACCGAGCTATGCTCTAACATACATATTTTCAAGGATCATTCAGTTGGTCTACTTGCAATTGTATTAAGTTTTATCCATACAGGTTGCCGAATGAAAAAGTTGGTGGTGTACTTGGTACCCCTGCGTTTTCAATAGGTCTCGCTCGAAGAGAGGGTGTTTGGAGGCTCCATAATGATTTCCCAAGAGATGTTATATTAGAATTATCGTGAATCACAAATATATACTCCCTCCGTCCTATCAAAGATGACCCAGTTCAAGTTTGCACAATTTTTAAGGAAATGGGGAAGTAAGGATACTTTTAGATATTTTTTCGATTTATATTCTTATAGATAACAAATAATAAAATTTAGAAATTACATATCTATAAAATTTTACCACGGATGTTTGTAAATTTGAATCACTGGGAAGCATTATAAACATCCACATGAGAATATAAATATAGCTATCAAATTATACATATTTCTTATTATACTAATATTTAATAACAATAATATATTAATTAAAAGGGTAATTTAGAAATATGGCCTCGTTCATTTATAAAGTTGATATTTGGAGGGGCAAATTTTTTTAATGAAAAGTTCATTTTTGGAGGGTCGGAAGGAGTATATAGCACTCTAACAACAAATTTTTGGAAGAGTTCCAAAAACAGAGTGAGAAAATAAAAGGGAAGATGACCGACCATATCAAGTTTCAGAACTTCTATAATTCTTAAATTTTAAGGCTATTGTTCATGAACTAGATTTAAACATGAAGAACGAAAGTCCGATACTATCCTTTCTTTCAAGTTTGTACAAGGAGAAGTATTTCAACACCATTACTTTAAATATTAGTTAAGGTAAAATATGTGTCCTAATATATATTAATATGTCATTAATTAATGCCAAAATTATTTAAGTTCAAATATTGATTTAATTCTTAAATAATTTTCTAAGGTCATAACATACATCTCAGCTAGTTATGTAGAAATTTTCATGGATCACGTTCTCGTCTCTTGCTTAGGGGTTAGATAGTGAGCGAGAATTTCATACCAAGATCACAAGAGTTATTGAGATCCACGTCGAGTCATTATATTTTGGACTCACTATTAGCAACGTGGTATGCACCAAGTCAGGTGCATAGAGAATAATTTGACATTCCAGTTTTGAAATTTTGTCAAGAACCACACATGGACATCTCAATGGAGCAGTGTTAAACAATTAGAGATGAATGTTTGTTATTCTCTTTTTTTTAATATCTACACTTGAAAAAAGATGTCATAGAGCCTCACTTTATTACGAAATATAAGTATCAAAAGAAGATGAAATTTAAAGTAATAACATTCAAGAAACAAATTAAGGTTAGTTCGTTCCAAAACCCTTGTTGTGCACAGTTTCTTGTCCCTTCAATGGGAATATTACAAAAGAATGCACATTTCAACATAATTAGATTGTATTGAAGTGAGCATCAGTAAGCTCACCACTATATTCCTACACAGAGTTGTCAACTTTCGTATTTCTTGATCATTTAGATTTGGTTCTCTTTATTTCTTTAGGTTTATGCCTTCCCTTAGAATCATTCAAACTTTTAGGAAAAGAAGCTACGACGTTACTTACCTTGGATTGATTTGGATTTTGGAAGAGTTGAGTCACATTTGTCAAACAAGCTACCTTCCGTTGCAGTTTGTTGAGATATGTTACTTTCTGTTTGTACTACTATTTAAGATCATGTCGTTTAGTGGTAAATAAAGTACAGGTTTGGTTGGAAAGAGATTCGGAAACACCACTTGTTTCCATAGACAAACAAATTTGTGATGGTCCTGAAAAGTTAATAATGGAATTTCATTTGTGATCGAAAAATCCATCACATCCTCCAGAGAGTTTGATGTAGAATCATCAAGAAAACTGTCAAGAATAGTTTGAGTGTTGCTATCTTCATTATAATTGACATATTCAACCAAGAGAGAAATACTAGAAACTTCTTCCCCTTCAGAGTCATAAATGATCATACTTCTCATCAAGTGTTGCGGTAAGACCCTTATTGTTGGTGTATTTTTTACGACCAAGACATTCATACGCAAAGTGACCAAGCCCTCTACACTTGAAGAATTGGAGCATATCCCCATAATCACTATTGTAAGAGTCCATATTTTTAAGAGGAACACAATTGTATGGCTTATTTGATGATGAAGGAGGTTCCCTAGAGAAATGTTTATTTCTCTTCATAAAAAGATTTCTAAAAATATCAAGATCTCCATCTTGCAATTCACAGTCATCAATAGGATGTTTCTAAGGAGCACTGACATTTTTTTCACTTTTATCAAATACATCATTGTTCTTTAAGATTTTGAAGGTGATGTATTTTCCGGATTTATTGTTTTGTTCATGATCAAAGATCTTTAACTTTCCAACGAAGATGCTTCTAGAAAGAATTGAAGTATCGTTTCCTTCAGTGATGGCATGTTTCTTAGACTCATATCGAGCTAGAAAAGACCTATAATTTTTTATCACAATATACTTTTTAAAGATATTCCTACCCAATGCATGAGAGGCATTGACTATTTCGAGTAATTTGTGATTAAATTCTTCAAATGAATCTTTGCCATCCATACAAAGGTTTTCCCAGTCAGAAAGCACAAAGGTTTTCCCAGTCATAAAGCTTTTGAAGCCTTTCTTCCCTTTTTGATGTATTACCTTCAAATTGGTCTCTAAGATATCCCAAGCATCCTTCTATGTAGTGCATGTAGACACATGATATTGAATATCTTGGATTATGGCATGGATAATAGCATTCGTTACGTCAGAATTATGCTTTGCACCACTGATTTCAACTCCGTTATATTCAACTATATCCTTAACAACAGTTTTGCCTCCTTCTAAAACTGTTAGAAGAGTATATCCCTTGATTAGCTGCACACATATTTGGAAATCGCGGGCTTGCAAGAAGAAGCGCACAACTACTTTCCACCGTAAGTAATTTATGTCATCAAATGTTGGTGGTACGCTAATAGAGATTAAACTCTTGTCAATGGATTCAGATAGCCATAAATACATACTTATTAGGTCTAACGGTGTTTTCCTGCTCTGGTACCAATTGAAACGGAGATGGTACCAGGTACAACACGAATTTTTTATTTCGGCATCCTATATGGACAAAACCCAATACAATTTCAAGTAGGTATAAGGAAAAGGCCCTTGAACAATATGTATGTAGAGTTTTTCTCTTTGTCTTCCATAATCAATAAGTTTAGACAATAAGTTCGTGAACCTTATTTTGCAAAAGAGCTCTTGGACTGAAAAAGCGGAGGTCTAACAACCACACCCAATATTTTGTTCGGAAATCTGAGTAGACAAACTCCAATATACTTTCAAGAGAATCAACTAGACAGTCAGACTCAATCTAGAGAAAAGTACATCAAAGAGTTTATATCTCAATTCAATCCGCAATCAGCAAATAGGAATTTGCGAGCCCAATTAAATAAGAGAAATAACTTGAACGTTACTAAAGACCAATGTTCAAGTGTCAATCAATTTATATCAACAACCAGAGGTTGGATTATCTAATTGATTGATCTTAAAGCACAACCTGTGATATTTCAATTATATAACAAAATATAATGCGAAAAAAATAATACAGATTCCAGAATTTTGTTAACGAGGAAAACCGCAAATGCAAAAAAAAAAACGGTACCTAGTCCAGCTTTGAACACCACATTGTATTAAGCCTCTACAGATACTAGCCTACTACCAATGAACTTCAGACTGGAATGTAGTTGAGCCCTAATCAATTTCACATTGATCAAGGTACAGTTGCGCTCCTTACGTCTCTGAACCCCAGCAGGATTCTACGCACTTGATTCCCTTAGCTAATCTCACCCACAACCAAGAGTTGCTTCGACCCAAAGTCGAAAACTTGATAAACAAATCTGTCTCACGTAGAAAAGTCTATTGGAATAGATAAATCTGTCTCCCATAGAATACCTACGAGTTTTGTTCTGTCTTTTGATAAATCAAGGTGCACAAGAACCAATTGATAAACCGGACTTATATTCCCTAAGAACATCCCAATATTATCAATCACCTCATAATAATCTTAATCGTATGGTAGCGAAACAAGATATTGCGGAATCACAAACGATGAGACGAAGATGCTTGTGACTACTTTTATTCTTACATATCGGAGATAAATCTCAAGAAAATCTTAGTAAAGATAATACTCAATCACGATAGTATAGGTAAGACCAAAACACACAACTATAGAGAAAATAGTTAGGTCTAGCTTCACAATCCCAATGAAGTCTTCAAGTCGTTAACCTACAGGGTATCGATAGAAACCTAAGGTTAAAGGAGAATCGACTCTATCTAATATAACTAGTATCACACAGGAGGTGTGGGGATTAGGTTTCCCAGTTGCTAGAGTTCTCCCTTATATAGTTTTCAAATCAGGGTTTGCAATCAATGTTACCTTGGTAACAAAGCATTCAATATTCACCCTTAGATGAAAATCTGATTAGACTCAAGCTAATATCTTTCAACTGTTAGATCGAACTTAGCTTGTTATACACAAATGAAATGTACCCTCATTTAGGTTTGTGTAACCGTACCTAAACGTGTACACCATGTTGTCTCAATAGTAGTTAACCGAGGTTAGCTATATGAACAATCTCATATTAACCTTATTCATCTTAACCACAACTAGTCCAAATGACTCAAATGAAACTAGTTAAAGAGTTGTTCAATTGCTTTATTCTCATAGAAGTATGCAAGAACACAATTGAAGCAAAATCGATTTGATTCACTCGAATCAATTCATGAACATTATATCCACGGTTTGCAAAGAATGCATTCCTTAATATATAAATGTATTAGTTCATGAGCAAACCGATTTTAAAACTTTAACCACTCAAGTATGCATACGGGTACGCATACCTAAGTATCCGGTCTGAGTTTGGGTTCGCCAGTATGCGAATGGGTACGCATACATACCTTAGTACACTTCCAAAACCCAGCAGAAATTCCCGTACCTATACCTTACGCAAGTATGCGTACCGGTAGTACGCATACGGGTATGCATACTATAGTTCCGGTCATGGATCACATACATGCAAGAATGCATACTATGTTCATAATATAATAGTTCTAAACTCTATTTCAATCATTGAAACTTTCTTAGAGGATGACAATAGCCGTTTTCACACACTATTAGCATCAAAGAAATTTTCAAGTTATTGCAATAATAATAACGAAACATTCCAATAAGTCTACACCAAATGATTGTATCACATAAACCATGTAAGATGTTACTATCCAATAAGGTAATTTTCACATGATCATCTTTTGACTTTCATCAAGAATATAAGATGAAATTGGTTGAAGCGAAAGCTTACTGATAGACACATTTTTGTGTCTAATTTGTCCTCAATGTTCTGTATTTTTGGTACTCGATTTCATACTTATTATGGTATTTTATGTGTTTGTAGGTATTTTCGGGAAATAAACATTTTTGGAAAAAGTTGCTCGAAAATTGGTTTTTGTACCCCGGAGGACACATGTTATTCGAACTCTCAGATTTGGCTAAGGGGCACCCAATTTCTAAGGGGCACCTAACTGCTATTCACACCCCATAGCATCCCTGTTTTAAAGGCACCCGCACAGTCGAGATGGGCACCCCCTTCTTCTTCACGTTCAAACAGTTTTTGGCGGGAAGAAATTCTTTTAAACCTGCGAAATTTTCAGGCAGTAATTTGGGAGATATTCTCGTGGGGATTCTCTAAGATTTGATTGGTACTGATCTGTAACGATATAACAGGGACGGTAATTCTGTTAGTTTTGAGAAATAAGGAAAGCTACATGGAATTGGAGAAAACAGGGGGCATGCATTTTTCTCGGGTTCTCTGTGGAATAATTATGGAAGATACGTGAAGATTTGTTGTTGCATGAGTGTGACCCAATCGTATATTGTTTACATCATGTTTGGAGCGTATCTGCTGAAGATTATCGCGTGCAGGAGAAGAAGCAGGAAAGAAGATATTCTCGTGAACTGGCAGGGAGCAAATGAAGATTTCGGGACTTATTACACAATATTCTTGACCCTGTGAAGAGTATAAATAGGTGGTGTGATTATCAGAAGAGGGTATGGAGAGTTTGGGATGGTTTAGAACTCTACAGAGACGTCAATAATCGAGTTTCAGGAAACTGCCATTTCTGCTGCTGAAGCTGAAGAACACGAAGAACATCCACCCACAGAGGCAGTCGTTTTGCTACAGTGACAACGACATTAAGGTTCTATCGTTCCCTGTAACAGTTCGGTTTGTAACACTTATAACTGTTACAAACCCGGTTTTAATTGATTTCTCTCCCATTTCATTATTTGTACACCACCTTTGAGCAATAAAAATGAACTTTGAGCGTGTTTCCATGATGAAGAGCTAAACCCAATCCTTGGGGCGATGGAGGAAGCTGTTGTTTCGGTAAAAGTGATATATCTTTGTTTTAAATTAATTATAGCAATTCTATTATGATTTTTGCATTGAACTAAAAATGGATTATATGATTTTGATTAGTTAGGTGTATTCTCTCTTGATAGAACATGCTTGCTTTAGAGTTTTGATATTCTATGCTTGGATTAACATTTATTCTTTTAAAAAAATCTACATGTCTAGGCAACACTATTAGAATCAATTTGACTGTTGATTCGCGAAATTATTTTTTTATTAAATCACTAATATCGACTAATGGCGGAATCCTAGCCCCAGTCTCTCCACAATATTCATATCACCTTTTTATTTGAGTTTATTATTATCATTTATAAAATTTAAGTCTAAAAATCTCTTTCACAGGTCTTGAACGAACCGTCTTACTACAACATCATTGAAAATAATCATCACTTACCAACACATATTTCGAGAAATATGTAAATGAGTTAAACTCAGCTCCAAATCTCAAATGTGTATAATCGAATACTATATAGTAATACGACTTATGTCTTAATATAGGAGATAGAGTAGAAATAGACTTTCCAAGTGATAGATGAGTTTTCATCTCCACATACCTTTTTTTGATGAAGTTCCACAAGCTCTCCTTAGTAGTTTTTCGTCTTCAATTGATGAACGCCGTGAAGTCTAATGCTCAACTACACATTTTATCCTAGTCTGGGACATTACTATAAGTAGACTAGAAATCAAGACTTATAGTTTTGATCCCTAACATTGACAAACAAACTTGAGATAGCAACACTTGTGAGTTCGACCAAGCAGTGCTCTAACAATCTCCCCCTTTGTCAATTTTAGTGACAAAACTATCAATATGGATTACAAAATAAATAAACTTTGTAGCTTCTCATACAAATGCTTGATCTCCTTGGTTCTTCAACATTACTCAAAATCTTCGTCACTTCCAAGTACTCTAATGATTCTAAATGTGTTTAACTCAGCATCATAGTTGTTGAAGATCCGTAGCTATAACAATGAGAAAACAGTTGCTCTCAATCATTGTTATACAGTGTCATAGTATTTATTACACAACATCAAAGTTCAATTGTATCACAACTTTGACAACAATATTATGGTGATATGTATCACTCCCCCTTAGTCAATACTTAATCTCACAATGAAAACCACTCCCCCTTACATAATGATCCGTAAACCATATGTATTTGTAGTGTGAACTACACATTAGTTCTCCCTCTTTTTGTCAATATAAATTGGCAAAGGTACGAAAACTAGTGGGATCCTCATGAAATTTCATAGTGATACTTCACGACCAACAGAGAACTACATACCAACTTGTTTCGATGATTTCACATAGTCGAAACTTAGTGTATTCATCAAGAAGTTTATAAAGATACAAGATAACTGTTAGAGCACTTCTCGGTCGAACTCACAAGCGTTGCTATCTCAAGCTTGTTTGTCAAGTTTAGTTGCCAAAACTATAAGTCTTGATTTCTAGTCTACTTATAGCTAAGTCTCGGACTAGGATAGAAAGTGTAGTTGTGCTCTAGACTCCACGGTATTCATCATGCAAAGACAAAGATTTACTCAAGGAACTGGTGAAACTTCATCGACAAAAAGGTATGTAGAGACTTGAACTTATCTATCACTCAAAAGTCTATCTACTCTATATCCTATCTTGAGACAAAAGTCGTATTGCTATATAGACTTCCATTATACACATTTGCTATTTCGAGCTGAGTTTATCTCGCTTATCTATTTTTCGAAATATGTGTTGTAAGCTTTCGCTTTGGCCAAGTTCATCTTTACTCGTGACAAAAGTCATGTTGATTATTTCAATAACTTGAAAATCTCTTTGATGAAAAATAGTTTGTGAATAACAACTATATAACATCCTCTAAGAATGTTTCAATGATTGAAATGAGAGTTTAGAATATATAACCATGTTTGGATATAAACATTGTATGTGTATTCATACTTACACACTGGCGCAACTTTTATAAGTCCGGAGCCGCAGTACATGTACCGCCGTACCTATAGTTCGAGAACGACCTTTGGTACACATACCAAGTATGCAAACCTAAAAAATTATGTTGACTCGTCAACTCAAGATGGTACAATACCTAGTATGCATACCAAAAAAGTTTTATGGACTCCTGAACTTGTTTTGTCTTAAGGGTATACAAACCCGGTACACGTACCATGACAAAATAACTCATGAACTGGAAGTAAGTACACGTACTTATCCTATCGAATATATTCAGATGCATCAGGCTTATTTCTATGAGATAGTCAGCATTTGAACAACTCTCAAAAAACACATCTAGACATATTTAATCACATTATAACATATGGTTGTGATTCAAGATCTGTATGAGAATGATTAAGCTTATAGTTCGTTTGGCTAGTTTCGGATAACCTTTCGTGAACAAGTCATTGTACACGGTTCGGTTACGGTTCATCCTAACCAGAGTGTATATTCTGTTATGTTAATCTCAAGTCAAGTTTTGTTCCAACGGTGAATATTGAAAGTATATATAAGGAGAACCTCAAGGAACTGGGATCTTTTAATCCCCGATACTTTTCTTGTGTGTTATAGTTGTACTAGAGTCATCCTCTCCTATAAACCTTTTTAGGTTTAGCGACTAAAAATACTTTGCTTAGGGATTCGTGAAGCTAGGTACGACTATCTTTATCTTGATAGTTCGTGTATCATGATCTTGCTAGTGATTGTTGAGTCTCACTCCGATCAGGCAAGATAGATAGAAATCACAAAGTTTCTTCGTCTCAGACTTTGTGATTTCACAAGTATATTCCTCTATAACGATTCTTTGTTGTAATCGGAGTAGGTTTTACTTGTGAGGTGAATAATAATCTAGGATGCTCTTCGGGAGTCGTAAGTACCGGATTTTGAGGTTTGCTAGACTTTGTCTATTGCAAACAATTTTCTATCTCACCTTGATCTTTGATGAAAATGGAAATCACATATAGGCTTATCGCTGGGTGGCAGATTGGTTTAAAGTCTTCAATTGAGTTGAAGCAACCCTTAGCTTGTTAAGGACGCCAGCTAAGGGAATCAATTGCGCAGAGTCTTGCGAGATTCAAGAGGCGTAAGGAGCGCGACTGTAATTGAATTACTGTGATGGTGGAGTCGGTCTCAACTACATTCTAGTCCGAAGTTTTGATAGTAGGCTAGAGTCTGTAGTGGTTTAATATAGTTTGGTGTTGAAATCTAAACTAGGTCTCGGGTCTTTATGCATTTGCGGTTTCCTCGTTAACAAAATTTCTGGTATCTGTGTTATTTATTTTTCCGCATTATATTGTTTATCTTTATAATTGAAATATCACAGGTTGTGCGTAAATCAATCAAAGTAGATATGCCCATTGTAATTGTTGGATTACGACTTGATTGATCTTTTGAATCTTCCAAGAACTCTCACGGTATAATCAGGTTCACCGACTTGTCTCCATTTACATATTGATTATGAGAGAAAGAGATGTAAACTCTTAATATAATTCCTGATTGAGATTCATTAAGTTGTAGATCTCGGAATTGTATTTGAGTTTAGTCCATACAGTTTGTTTGCCTAAGAAAAAGTTGGTGGTGTAGTTTGGTACCCCCGCATTTTCAAGGCATATTCCTATGCACCATGTCAAAAAATTCTAACTGGCGTACCAGGTGGCATGGAAAATGAATAGCGCTACTATGTTAAAAGAGTTAAGCGATAGAATTCCTAGTGAGCGATATTGTCAAGAGCACCAGTGACAAAGATTCTATCACTGGATATATTCAGAGTATCGGTCGATATTAATTATATCTCCAACGGTAAAATCAACATGGCTAACGGTTGACTCTATAGCGCCTATAAATACCACACCTCCCAACTCATCCCCCTTCCCACTTTCTCTTCTCTTCTCTCATCTTCTTTTTATTAAATAAAATTATCTTTAGTTAAACAAATATGAGTGAGAAAATAAAAAGAAACATAAAACTCAAAGGATCTACTAGCATCTCAGTCAGTGGATTAAATTATATCCATGATAAAGAATATGAGTTTCCAAATGTTAGACAACTATCTGGTGGTGGTGTACTTTCGACGCACATATCTGGTTATCCAGAGAGAGTTAATTCAGTCGTTCTAAGAGGTGGTTGGTCAGAGTTGTGTACGGTGTTCGGGTGTCCCCCCCTGTTGTTCAAGAAAGAGTCTGAAGATATCCTTGGTGACGTGTATATGATATATAACCTAGAAACCGTTGGACTCAAATATTCGAACGATGTGGAAGACTATAAATACGTTCTTTTTAAAAGATTTTGAATGCGATAAGTTTTTTTTTTAAAAAAATAAAATAAAATTGGATTATATTTTTTGTTTTATAATTTAACAAACTCTAATTATGAATATGTTGTTAAATAGGAGTTACACTGTTATATTTGTATATGTTAACGGGAATTCCATGTGAAGCAAATTTACTTCCATTTAACAGACTAAGTTGGAAGTTGGAAGATATATGGAAAGAAAGACTTCCTTTATACTCAAATGATCTAGGAGTAAATCAAGCATATAGATAACTAAAAGCATATGGATTAAAGGTGGCTGGGTTGAAAAGTTTTCTACAATGTTATTATAGGAATATGGAACAAAACAGGTTAGATAATAAACAATATTTGTACCATGAATATTATGAGGATTTCGAACGTGCGTTTGTGTTGTGGACAATAGGCAAATGTCTATTTCCAAATGCTAGCTCAGTGGTGTTAATTGGTTTTACCGAATCATTAGAAGATTTAGAGCAAGCACCAAGATATGACTTGGGCCTCCAATTTTATTAAAATTGTACATAACCTTCAGTAATTGCTCGACATTATCCAAAAAAGGATTTAATGGTATTTGGGGAGTGTTGGAGGTAATTAAGAACCAATATTTTTCATGCTATTTATGTATTATTTTGATTTGACATGGTGGATGCACTAACAATAATGTTATTATTTTCAGTATTGGTGGTATACATGTTTCCGCCTTTGTGAACCTTATCTTCTCAATTCCACCAATGTTTTTCCACTCGTATTGAAGTATGGTGCCGAAAATTGGAAAAAAAAATTTCATATCGAAGATGGTCAACATGCTGCATTGTTCATAAGATTCAAAAGTTGTGTAGAACAAGCAGTAACCTTGTTTTCATGCCGTATTAAAAAATTCCTGAGTTCGATTAAGTGGAAGCCCAGAGAATGCTAGATCTAATCCTTAATAGGATTGTGTTATATAGTCTTATTTCTGCAAGGGGTGTTTGGTATTACGGCGAAAGACTACTTCTTCAATGCAGAGAATAAAGGTGATAGCCATCAACCCTTATTCAAGTGAAGAGATATCTCAAGGTAGATGGGATAAATCGATAAGGGATGGTCCACATTGGTAAGAAGTTGAAAAATTTTATCCAGGAGCCGAGCTCTAAAACTAGGTACCTTTATTGGTTTAACACTATTTACAATGCTATGCAACCGCTAAATTTGGGTCGGATGAATTTCCCAGCTATGAGGAGGATGCCACTTGGTGATGAATATCTTCCTTCCTAACCTGCACTAGAGACGTGAAATGCATTTTTATATCCTAGTCAAGCGGGTTCATCGTCGACTATGCCAACATTTTCTTGGGACGTACAGTCTCTATCAATGATCAGAGATATTAATACTATTCTGATTTCTCCTAGTGCACTCAAACAGACTTATCCGTAATAGGAGGTAGATGCTACACCGGAGCAGTATCAGATACAGTTGAACAATTATCATGATGTATTATATGAATTTCATAGATTGCACTTGAGTGAGATGCAAATATTTAGGGAAAGAATCATGTTTGACATGAGTCCAAGATATTATGGTCATGGTGGTAGAGGTACGAGTCCTAGTGTGCGCTCAAATCCTAATGATAAAGGTATGAGTCCTGGTGGCAAAGGTACGAACCCTGGTGGCATAGCTACGAATCCTGAAGGATCAAGTTAGTGAAGTCGTGGAAGTGAAAGAAGAAGTTTGAGAAGCCTTTCTATGCAGAATGTACCAGAAATTTCCACTCCAAATGTAGTTTTAGATACACAAATAGTACGTGAAGGTGATGAAGTCATTGACATGGATACAACTCGGACGTTTGTCAACCAATTTCCAACTGAACTATGACTCCTGGTGGTGGCTTGAACATTGAAGCAGTTAGGCAAGCTACTCTATATATCACAATTGCCTCAACCACATCAGTATTTCACCCATTTCAAGCTAACACATTTAAATCTTACGCATATGCGGATTGCTATCATGTCCCCCTCTGCCCGAGTGGTCCTGTTACTTTTCAAGGTTATGACGATTCTGATGAGACTCAACCACCAAGTCAGTCTCAAACCGGCACGATTTCTGAAATGTTGAACAACACTCTTGATCGACAAAGCATGACCAATTGGATCTTTAATAGTGCGGAATAAAATGGTCAGGTAAATGAGTAGTTTATGTAATTTAAATTTTTCTAATGTGATCATTTTTTTTCTAATAAAAACTATCTTTAAATTAGTATTCAAACCAAAACTAGTTTTACATTTTATTAAGTTCCAATATTTAATTCCAACTAACCACAATTACATTACATAATACTTAATCAAAATTAAATCCCTGCACATGAATCCTGCAGAGTTGATAGCATTCATCATGCTTAAACAGTCTTTTGTTGTCTTCAACAAATTTGGTATGAGCTCTAATTTTTCAGTTCATCGATTGACAACCCAGGATGATCCGCTTTTATAATCTACAAAATTTTCACATACTTTCCCACTTCTTTATTGATGATGCAGTATCTTTCTTGAAGACACTCTTTTGTTCTTCTTGAATTTTCACGGCTTAACATCATATATCTTTGAAACACAATGTCCCATGAATTAAAAGTCACTAAATTTAAATCTCTATCGCTTGCAATTGATATCCAATATCGAAGTAGAGAAACATCTTTTTATCGAGTGAAGCGAGCACTAGCCACTTTGGTGTCGCGAGAACTAGCCATGTTGAAATGAATTTGAAGTTGAAATGGTATGAGTTGAAGAATTTGAAGTTGGGTATATATATGGAGAAAATTTATGGCCGTTAGATGATGAACTAATGAGCGATGATCTTACCAACGAGCGATAGCAAGACTAGCGCTGTAATGACCTGTGAGCGCTGTTATGATCATCGAGCAATGGACTTTCTATCGCTCGCTAGACATTCTATCGCGTATACCTAAGCGGTATATTTGATACTTTGGCATATACGCTTGTCACAATGCCATATTCATAATGGGTGCAAAAGTGGCAAATCTCATACTTTGCTATACCCATGGGAATAGACAACCCATTGGAATAGGCAACCGTAGCAATAACAGGGTTTTGATGAAATTGAAGGTACTTCTCACCCATCTAACCGTGGGTGGTCAAAACAAAATGCAGCAAACAAGACGCTCTTATTGGTCGAGATTCCCTCGCGTAGGGCGAGAAGCACCGAGAAACGATTCAGCTTTGACAAATGCTATCCCGCACCGTTTTGCGGGAAGCTATTCCGCTCAAGCGAGCTTCTTTACCGTTAGATGATCAAATCAACGGTTAGATTCACATTCAGGAAAGGACCCACCACTTTCAGGAAAGGACCCACCATTTTTCCTAAAAAGTTCAAGGCTGTTAGATCTGGGTTTTAGCGTGATCTAACAGTAAAGAAGCCGTTTGAGCGGGATAGCTACCCACAAAATGGTACGGACAGCATTGCTCCTTTTTAACTTTAGTTCACCTACATATAACACGTCTTTTTCTGTTCTATTCTAGTTTATAGTTTATCTTTCCTTACCCTTCCCATCCCGAATACAGACACAAGAAGATTGTGTTAGGGTATAGTTAGAGGAAAGTAAATTCTCTTTCATCGGAGACGATCTCTGCAACTGAAATAAGAATTGATTTGGAAATTTTATCGTACACTCAGAATCACATCCTTTTCTAATTTGTCTTTGGTTTTAGCATTTGTTTTTCTTTGTTTGCAGGTAACAATGGCTACTGGTAATTCATCATCCAAAAGAAAATCGTCTTCTTCTCATAAGAAGAAATCCAGGAAGAGTTCATCTGAGGTATGGATTACATCACAATTTTTATCTTTAGGCTTTTTCTTTGCAAACGATTATCAATTCGAATATTTTGTGTCGAAAACAGTAACTTTCAGGTTATTAGACCATGAAATTTAGTTTTTTTTTAGGTTTTTCTACTTGCATATTCGTCATCGTTCATCTGTTTGTGTTTGTATCTAACATTATGCAATTGTATTGGGTTGTTCAGGTCAAGAAAAGGAGTAGGAGTCACAAAAGAAGTAAATCGAAGAAGCTCCATCATCGCGATGCTTCTCTTACCTATTCTGATGATAGTTTGAGGTCTAAGGATTCTGTGTCAGTTTCATCTTCCGATTCAGAAGTGGAATACAAAAGGTCTAGGTCTCGTACTCGGAAGGAAGAAAAGGGGAGCAACAGAAAGAGGGTTCGAAGAGATTCACTGAGCAATGAAGATAGCAGGGAATCCGAATCCCCAAAGAAGAAACAGAGGTCCAAAAGAAGCGAAGATAGGAAAAGTTCTTCCCGAAGGAGGAATAGTAGTAGTTATAAGAGTTCGAAAAAGGATAGATCCGGAGAGAGGAAGAAATCCAGCCATAAGAAGCATGCTAGTGGCCTGTCACGGAGAGGAAAGAGTGTGGATTCCATGCGCAGTAATTCGAGAAGTTTGTCAAGTCCTCGAGGTGGGAGTAGCAGCGGTGGGGAGAGAGAATTCGTGAATTCAAGAGGGAGATCTGAAGTTAAGGAGACAAAGAGTAAGAGAAATTCGGGTAAGATGAGTCACGGGAGGGAAGATTTCAGGTCCAGATCCAGGTCCAGGTCTAGGAGTTGTTCTTCATTCAGTGGACACAGCCAAGAAAATAGATATCGTGGTGAGGACATATATTCAAATGATAATTACCGTGGACGTATTAGATCAGTTGCCATTGCAAGCGAAACAAATGAAGTTGATGGAGGAGATTATCTTAAGGAAGAGAACAAGGCTGATATTATCCAGGCCTATGATGATTGCCCTTCTTCTCGAAGCAATGACAGTTTGGATGGGGATAGAAAGAAGAATCCCTCAGAACATGCATATGTTGACTTCAGAAAGAGAAGCAAAGAAGATCCTAAAATGTTTGAGACGGCCGTAGCAGTTGATAATTCAGAGGGTAATGAGTCAAAGACTATCGTAAGACAAAAAGCCATTGAAAAGTTTGAGGCTTCCACTGGAATTCATATACCAGAGGGAAATGATTTGGAGTCAGTTTTAAGAAAAAAGGCCTTGGAAAAGTTTGAGGCTTCCGCCGTAAGGAAAAGTCTGGAAGCCGATGATTTGGAGGCAATTCTAAGGCAAAAAGCTTTAGAAAATCTTAAGAAGTTTCGAGGGGGGCTTCAGGCAGACAAGAAAACAGTTGGTGACCAGAAGATAGACGAGAGTGAGAATGTTGCTAATTATCTATCTAACGAAGATACCTTTTCAACTAATTTACACATGGAAGCTGTTAAAGTTACTGAATCCAAAGAAACAGCATTGGAGGTTACAAAAAGTGCTACTAAGCCTTCAGCGGAAAATAAGTCTGTTTCCTACTCTGCAGAAAGTGTAGGTGATCAGGCAGACAAGAGTGACAGCGTTGCCAATCGTCCATCTACTGAGAAAGTTGATGCTGTCACCAGAACTTATTTGCACAAGGAAGCTGGTAAAGTTGCTGGACCAAAAGAAACAGTATCGCGGGTTGCAAAAACTTCAATGGAGAGTAAGTATGCTACTTCTAAAGGTGATAGTCAAATTCCTGATAAAAATTATATCAAGCCTGAGTCTAGGGATCAGACAAGTACTTCGTATGTAGTACCTGGTGCTGCAAATTCTTCTTTGAGCCAAATGGTTGCTGGTATAGCCACCCAAAATAACAATGCAAGTATTGAACTTACTATTAACAAGACCAAGCTAAATACTTCTAGAACTAGGATAGTCTCTCCTTCTGATCACTCGATTGATAACCAAAAACCCATCGCACAAAACTCCCCTGCCATGAAAGTGGTTCAGCCAGAACATATTGAGATTAAAAAAGTTGACGAGATACCGATACCCAGAGCTGCAGATGTAGTTTCAAGTGCTTATATGGCAGAACACAGTGAAAACTGTGAATCTAGTCCTCATAAAGCTTCTTCTTGCATTACTCCCATGAGTGAGAAACAGGAGTCAAAAGAATCAGGGGATGTAACTAAGGGGAGTTCACAGTTTGAACAAAAGACAATGTCTGTGATGCATGGGGGTGAATTGGTACAGGTAAGTTGTATTATTGGTGTCGTTTTGATAACTTTCAACAATTTTCTTTGAGGCATTAGAGTAAGTTAAAGGTTTATTGCCTAACTTGATTTTGATGAATGTGCAGGTGAGTTACAAGGTTTACATACCCAATAAACCCCCGGCTTTGGCAAGGAGGAAACTTCATCGGTGAAAACGCCTTCTTTTGTTCTAGTAAGAAGTAGGCATTCTCGCAAGTTGCTCAAATCTCTCAAATCAGAAAGCAATCCTACACTCATGTTGAAATCCATAAAATACACAAAATAAACAGGCCAGTGCCACTTAAATGCATAAAACGTATAATAGGTCTTCTATACAGCTTTAGGATTCTCAAATCTGGAAGACCTTTCTACCAAGTTCCTACAACCATGAGTATTAACTTTTTGATCGTATAGCACTTTCACTTTGCGTGGTTCCTTTCTTTTTTCTTCTTTACAGGTGGGGACTAATTCAAGTTGACGAGAGCTTTCATTCAAGAAACTTGCTATGATCATTCTGAATGATTTTCTTCCCTTCACTTTTTTGTAGTTTTGTGCAATTTCTAGGCAAGGAAACTGTAAAGTAATCTTTTAATTCAAGTTGCCATTGAGCCAAGGGGCTCCGTTTGTCCTGTGTAGGCTGTAGCTTGTTGATCACATTATCCATCTTTTAATAGTATTTCCTGTCATTCTCCCAATTCTAAGATGTAAAAAGGTACTCATCTTTTCTGATAACGTTGCATGGGCATAGTTCTTGAGTTAAGATAAAGAGCGAACCTCACTGAAATTTGATATTATGGGAAAAGGTACGACAACAGTCCAACTCTGCAACGAGGTAACAACCATGTGCGAGTCTGACTTAGTGTGACCCGGTGAGTGACCAGATCCAATCATACCAAACCTGCCCTCCCTGGTCGAGTTAATATTCTGGTTAGGTTAGGATCAAATGTATCATTCTTCTCTTATACTCTGGTGAGTTAAATTCTGGTTACATTCATTATTCTCTTATTCTTTACGAGCAAAGTCGGCTGATCCATACTTTCGAGGAGATTATGGTGAAGATACATTTCCCTGATACTGATGCTATCAATATCAAGGTATGGTGAAGATGCATTCTTGGCCGACTGTTAAGCTAATTTGAAGAACCTCAAATGGCTGGGAATGAAATGATGTTTCGATTCATGACTATTACTGCCAAACAACTTTGGGTATTCATTTCAAAATTGTTATACTTCGGCCCGGAACGAAGTTGATTTCCATTGTTTCTGTATAATAATAAAAAAAAAAGGTATTTCTCTAAGCCATTTGATAAAATGCCTCAATAAATATGCGACTTAAATTTGATTTCGTTTTTTTTTTGGGGTTTTAAATAGGGTTTGTTCGGTGTTTTTTGTTTTTTTGTTTATTTAATATCAAGGTTGTGAAATCGTGAATCGCAGAGCGAATCGTTTTTCAATTTTGAAAATTGAAAATGTTAAATCGTGATTCATGGTCGATCGTTGAATCTCCACATTTATACCCGTAGACTTGACTGAACTAAATAAAGCATTTGATCTTTGGATTTATAAACCATATATATTTAAATTACGTTGAACAATAACAAAAAAGACCTAGTTGGTGTAGTGGTAAAGGATCCATCTTTATGAGTGTGAGCACTGAAGGTCAATCCTCTACAACGTTATCATTTTTTCTACTTAGTTTCAGCAGATGATTCTCATTTTTTCTACTTAGTTTCAGCAGATGATTCAGTTGACTTAGTCAAGAATCGTTGGTCAAAGTACGATTCTTGGAAGAAACGATTCAAGACTACGATTCGAATTGCGAATCATACGATTTTCAATACCATGTTTAAGATTGTTGATAGATTTAAGAGGTGGTGGAATTGTGTTTGCAGTATGCGTGCCGCAATCAATAGTTTTTATATATATAAGGGTCTTAATTTCTGAAGTTGCAATGAAAAAAAAAATCAAAAGTAAAAGATGTTTACGTTGTGCTAAAGAGCTCTACTGAAAATACACATGAAGCATGTGCATTGAGTACACATTGTGAAATTATATCCTGTACACGCTGTGAATCGAAACTGAAGTTCACGACAGAAGACATGGTATATACAATTCCTTTGTTTTCCTTGTGAAAAGATTTTTGTACTTGTCGCTGATTCGCATCCATGAATAAGTAACTATTAATACTACTCTAGACATAATACATGCTTCATATGGCTGTGAGGGAAACTTCCCCAGGCGAGCAAGACAATATTTTTCCAAATGTTTCCTACATCCATCGGACACTAGTCTTACATTTTCCTTGAATGGGAAACTGCCCCATTCGGATATGTTTCCTGGATTGGGGTAAAACGCCCCCATGATGATATGTGAAAACATTACAAATTATAAAAAAGACTGAATCTTTGCGAAACCAATGGGTCAGCTAATACAACCCTATCAATACGAAATTATAATTGTGAAATCCTAATTACCATGATCAATTTTCTAATAGTATTAATTCATTCATTTGTTGGATAAATTGGTAAGAAATTTACCTTGTATGAATCAACCGACTTTGCTTGTAAAGAACTAGATGACTGCTATAGCAGTAGGAGGCCGATGAAGAAACAAATGATACATAATTCCAATAACTCTTACATGATACACACTCCATTTTCTGCTTGATACTGCTTACAAAAATGTGCGGAACTCTAGTCACCTATAAAGTTCTCGCATATTTATTATACCAAGGTATTCATAGCTTGGTAGCTGAATTTCAAAACACATCAGAGTAGTAGAACATAAAATCTTTTTTGTATCCATAACGGTGTATGGACCTATGAAGCTAAAAATCAATTCGCAGCATACAAAGACGAACCCGTAACAAAAAAAATAAAAAATCATTCAATCAACGAACGTACCCACTGCATACCTTTTCTAGCCAAATTAGAATCCTCATATTTTCATTTACTAAAACTAACTATTGAACAGCGTAACAAAGGTAATGCTCAAGCACATGGATAACCCTACAAAGATCTTATAAATAAAGAAACCTACCTGGTAAACACCATGAGATGGTGTTGTCCTTTCCGTCCGAAAGACCTTCTTTTTTGGTTCCTTTCCTTCCAAAAGCAATAACACAACGCCGAAAACCCTTGTAACACTAGGATGATCATTCTCCTCGTATCATTTGAATACAGGTCCCAGGCACAAGGAATCACAACAGCAAGTTGAGGAATAACACCATTGAGCTATGCATTGACAAAACAAAATGCACTAAAATTGGCAGAATTGAACAATCATTATGAAGACCGATTACTCAATGTTGGGATCCTAGTCCCACATTAGTTAGATGGGGCTTAATTGGTAGTTTATAAGTCAATGGGTGATGGACACCATTTTATGTCCGATTTGTTTCGATTCTATATCTTGATAGTGCTCATTTTTGTACTAATTTTGGTGTTTTATGTGTTTGTAAGTATTTTTGGTCAATAAACATTTTTGGAAAAATCTGCTCGAAAAGTTGTCGAATGCCGGAGGAATTGATTTTGGCACCCATTGTTTGGATAAGGGGCACCCCCAGGGCACCCCCAAGAGATCTGCTATCTGCACCCCTACTCTGGATAGGGGGCGGCCATCTTCTTTGTTTGAAATTCAGGATTTGGCGGGAAATAGTAGCAGCAGCGATGCAGATTTAGGGTTGAAGTTTGAGCGATTTCTGTTGAGATTCAATTGCATATATCAGTTGGGCTGGACTTCCTGGAGCTTAACAGGATTGATGTGTGTGTTTGGACCCAACCAATTGGGTTAGATAAGTCGGGAGAAGCAAACTGAGGAGGTGAAGTTTATCGGGTATGTTAACAGATTTCGGTGGAGATTGTGTCGGAGGTTGACGTGCAGATGGGTTTGGATTCACTTGATTTGTCAAAACAGGATTGGTATGTGTCACAGATTCGAAAAAATAGCAACAAATCTTCGAATCAGTTAAAATAAAGGAGGAGAAGATATTACAGGTTCTAGTGAATTTATATATGGCAGATACGTGTCTCGATTTTATATATTGATAGTGCTTATTTTTGTACTAATTTTGGTGTTTTATGTGTTTGTACGTATTTTTGGTCAATAAACATTTTTGAAAAAATCGGCTCGAAAAGTTGTCTAATGCACCCGGAGGAATTGATTTTGGCACCCACTGTTTGGATAAGGGGCACCCCCAGGGCACCCCCCAAGAGATCTGTTATCTGCACCCCTACTCTGGATAGGGGCCGACCATCTTCTTTGTTTGAAATTCAGAATTTGGCGGGAAATAGTAGCAGCAGCGATACAGATTTAGGGTTGAAGTTTGAGTGATTTCTGTTGAGATTCAATTGCATATATCGGTTGGGCTGGACTTCCTGGAGCTAACAGGATTGATGTGTGTGTTTGGACCCAACCAATTGGGCTAGATAAGCCGAGAGAAGCAAATAGAGGAGGTGAAGTTTATCGGGTCTGTTAACAGATTTCGGTGGAGATTGTGTCGTAGGTTGACGTGCAGATGGGTTTGGATTCACTTGATTTGTCAAAACAGGATTGGTATGTGTCACAGATTCGAAAAAATAGCAACAAATCTTCGAATCAATCAAAACAGGGGAGGAGGAGATATTACGGGTTCTAGTGAGTTTATATATGGCAGATACGTGATTCTGTTGGGTTTAATTCGAGATAGGATATTGCTCTAGCCTAGTTGGAGTGTAGACATCTCATTTGAACGCGTAAAGAAGATTTGGCAGGGAAAGAAATCCCGAGAGTTGAGGTGGAGGAAAAATAAGAATAACCGAAGATTTCTTGAGGTTTAATCGAGTTGTTGGCTATATATATGTTGGTTGCAAGTCAGAGAGACGTTACGCAACCCTAGGAGAAGTTTATAACCCAACAGAGAAGAATCATTCGAGTTGCAGAGCGAGTTACACCAGCAGAAAAAGAAGAAGAATCTGAAGAACAAAACACCATTCAAAATAGTCGTTCTTTCAGTCTTATATCTCAACACTTAGGCGTCTCAATTTGAAACACAGCTACAGTAACCAACAGTTCTCTGTATCAGTTCATCCTTTGTAACAACTTCTTTGTAGCGCCAATACAGCGTTGCAAACTGTCTGTTTTATTGTCTTCCTTCCTTTTAATCAACTTTTGAACCATAAACAAATAATTTAGCTAAACCCAATTGCTGAGGCGATAGAGGAAGTTATTTTTCCAACAAAAAGTGGTATATTCTATTTTATCTTTTTATTTGCATTTATTATATGATTATTTGCCTTGATCGAAAATTGTTTGAATGATTTTTGCTAAGCAATTGTTATTTTTTTGATAGAGCATACTTGGACCTAAGTTTTTGATGTTCTATGCTTCGGATTTACACTTGTTATTTTGAGAATCTACCTGTTTCAATAGTTTAGAATCAAACTGCATGAATATAAATATTGGATTAAATCACTTCGAACTTGGAAAATAGTGGAATCCTAGCCTCAGTGTTCTTTTAATATTGATATCATCTTTGATTGAGTTTGCTACAACTTTTAGTGTGTTTTCTATTTTAGTTTTAGAATTTAAGTATAAATATCATCCTTCGCAAGTCTGAGAATCGAATCTCTTTTTACCACTATCTATAAATTACATCAATGGATTCCCTCATATAGTCAACCGGTTTTCGAGTTGAGTTCTACCCATGGGCTTATGACGAGTTTAGGGTCGGTACCCTAACAATTGGTATCAGAGCCAACCACCACGACCCATGCCCGCTCCACGGAAGGGGTGACCTATAAGCTAGATTAATGTGTTGGGGAACCTATGTATGGGTGTATTTGTCACCCGCATTGAATACTGATAGGGGAATGAAGCCGCCATAAGAGAAAGGGCTACCTTCGGGTCAGTGTCGATAGAGTGGGCCAACGAGTACGTTGGGTCTGGAAGCGTGGTGGGATGTTGGGATCCTAGTACCACATTGGTTAGATGGGGCTTAATTGGTAGTTTATAAGTCAATGGGTTCCCTCATCTAGTCAACCGGTTTTCCAGTTGAGTTCTACCCATGGGCTTATGACGAGTTAGGGTCGGTACCCAAACACTCAACAATCTTAAATAAACAAAAAAAAAAAAAACACTGAACACACCCTCTTTAAAACCCCCCAAAACAAAACGAAATCAAATTTAAGTCGCATATTTATTGAGGCATTTTATCAAATGGCTTAGAGGAATACCTTTTTTTTTACAGGATCAATGGAAATCAACTTCGTTCCAGGACAAAGTAACAATTTTGAATATTAAAATGAATACCCAAAGTTGTTTGGTAGTAATAGTCATGAATCGAAGCATCACTTCATTCCCAGCTATTTGAGGTTCTTCAAATTAGCTCAACAGTCGGCCAAGAATGCATCTTCACCATACCTTGATATTGATAGCATCAGCATCAAGAAAATGTATCTTCACCATAATCTCCTCAAAAGTATGGATCAACTGACTTTTCTCGTAAAGAATAAGAGAATAATGAATGTAACCAGAATTTAACTCACCAGAGAATAAGAGAAGAATGATATATTTGATTCTAACCTAACCAGAATATTAACTCGACCAGGGACGGCAGGTTTGGTATGAATTGGATCTGGTCACTCACCGGGTCACACTGAGTCAGACTCGCACATGGTTGTTACCTTGTTGCAGAGTTCGACTGTTGTTGTACCTTTTCCCAGAATATCAAATTTCAGTAAGGTTCGCTCTAAGATAAACATACTAATAAATTTTTTTTATGGAAATTCTTCCATTGTTTTTCCGTGAGGTTCGTTCTAATATAAACATACTGATAAAGAATTTTTATAGAAATTTTTCCATTGTTTGCTATGTTCTCCCTTATCCATCACCGCCCCAACTACCACCAAACGCCCATACCCCACCCTGGACCATCCCCATCACCGTCAGACAATGATGTCGTACGATAATATTTCGTTCAAGTAGCAAAATATGGAAACCTTTTTCCCGTACCGGTATAGTTTTAACATTAAGCTTATTATAGAGGCGACATGGTTTATTAGAGGGGCGGTATTGTGATAGTAATGTCTCTTTAGTTGGTTAGGGGATGTCTTAAAGGGGATGTAAATTGACTAGATTACCCTTTTCATTTTAAATCGACCAAAATCAAATCAATTTTTTTTAAATCTAATGAATTAGAAAAATCAAATTAGTTTTCTTCTTCATCTTCTTCTTCATCTTATCTTCTCCTCCATCAAGCGTAACCTCCATTAAAACTGAAAATTTCATCGTCTTCGATTAATCGGCGATTTGAAAAATGTTTGGAAAAACCAAGTTAGGGTATAGTTCATTGTGTTGGATTTAAATTAGTTTTGTATCAAAAATTAGGGTTTTGTATGAAAATTGAAATTGAAATTTCTGGTTGCATGTGAGTTACTGTTGGTAATAACTCAAATACGAACCGTAACTGTAGATCGGGTTGATGTTACGGTTGGTTTTAACTCAAATACGAACTGTAAGTTCTTAGTTTTGAGAAATATGTTCAGTTACGGTTTGTATTTGCATCATATTTATCAACCGTAATTGAGTTACGGTTTGTAACTCAAACAACCATACCAACCGTAAATAATCCTGTCTTAAGAATTTATCAAATAATGATTTACGGTTCAAAAGTTAAGTTGACGCACCAACCGAAGGGTAGTTACGGTTGGTCTCGATTCATTAGTTACCAACCGTAATTTAGTTACGGTTATTGTCAAGGATTTCATTACCAACCGTAACTGGTTTTATATTGGATCTTCCCCAAATTTAACCAGTTACTGTTGGTATTCGATAACTTATGAACCGTAACTAAGAGTTACGGTTGGTAACGAGCAAAATTGCAACTGTAAGTTCTTCTGAAAATTTAAAAGTTTTGATTTTGTTACATATTTTAGATAATTTTGAGCGAGAAAAAGCTAATGGGGACTAATTTAGAAGTATACCTGGTCACTGGAATCACTCATTTTGGTTGAGTGAGTCAAAATCTAAGGTTTCACAAATATCACAAAAGTTTTTCTTTTCCTTCTCCTCTAATTTTTCTTTTAACTCTAAATAGTTGATTTTGGTTTTGATTTTGAGTTAATATAAGTAAAATTAATCATTAACACTAAACTTGATTATCATCATTAAACTAGGTTATCAATAATGAGGGTTAATTTGTCATTTCCAATATTTTTTTGATATGGGACACCTTGAATGATCATGTAATGATCCTTTTTGTCCTATTAGAATGCCGCCCCTATAATAAGCTTGTTTAACATATGACAAGTCAATGGTCCACTTTATATATTTTCTTCCATTTTAAGTCTCTTTTTTTTTTAAGAAAAGAGTTTAGGTGCCTAGATAGGCAACCCACTCATGGTTACAGCTTGGATACTACCTAAGCCTTCTCGAGCATCAGATATATCCCTCAAAATATAGTTATCATTATTACAGTAATCCAGTTGAAAGGTGTTTGTGGAATTCTGTAAAACAAGCATAATGGTTTGTAGATTATTTCCTCTCCAGCTAGAGTCAGAGAATAGGTTAGATTGCCTAGCTAGACTGGCTAGATTGATAGATGCATAGTTTTGTTGGGCAGTAATTTTTGTGAGCTTCCCTAAGACGAAATAAATTGGTGCATTGTTGTTGTTATCCTGGTTTTGATTTCTTCTTCCTTTGAACCGATGTTGAACCTTCAGTTGGTAACCTATTTTGATAGCTTGTAGAATTTCTTCAGTTTCAGCAGCAAAGTTGATGTTTGTTTTCCGCATAGTCTTCCCCCATGTCAGAGCAAGTTGAGCTCCCCTGCTTGATCTTTCTGTTCTTCCGATTCCAGGGGTATAGTCCTTGAAGTTTCTTGTTCCCATGTATTGACCTGTTAGAGAAAGAGCAACAAAGGAATAATTAGTATAGGATTGATTATCACTAGTAACATGACATAAGTCAGCTGGATCGATATGCATGCTAATAGTGACTCCAAAATTTTCAGTGGTGTGCCTGTGTTGACTGTAATTCTTAGGTGGAGAATTAGTACTATTAGAATGGTAGTAGAGGTTATTAATGATGTGCCCTGGTTTATGGTGCACTCTTAAGTGATTGCAGAAATGCTGAGTTATGTCTCTTGCAGTAGTTATAGCAGCTGGAGAAATATTTCGAAAGACCCAGTCGTATCTGGCTTTCCAGATAAACCAGCAGATAGTGGCATAAGTTTCATTCCAGCTTGCATTGAGGTTGTTTACTTGGAACCAGTTGTTAAACCAATCATGAAACGAGTTGAAAGAGGAGAATAGATTATGATGTTCTCCAAAAAGCTTCTTCCATACTTCAGAAGCGGCTGGGCAGATTAAGAGGACATGTGTTATGTCTTCAGCTCCATTGTTGCAGTAAGAGCATATGGGATCTATGTAGCTCAAGATGCTAGTTGTTTTAGAATTTGTTGGGAGAATACCATGAGCACATTTCCAGATGAATAAATGGATGGTTGGGTTAGTATCTAGGCGCCAAATTTGGTTCCAAGGAGCTATCTGATTGCCATTAGCATACTTGTCTTGAATCTGTTTGTCATATAGGGATTTCACAGAAAACTTGTTGTTGGTGGTGAGAGCCCACTGGATTTCATCTTGGTCATTTGGGAAGTGAGGGGTTTGAAGAATGAGGTGTTGAATGTCAGGTGTGAACCATTGGTTTAAGATATGAATATCCCATTCTCCATAGGTGTTGAAAAGTTAGTTGACTGTTGTGAGGTTTTCTGGGCATAGGGTAGGTTTGGTTATTCTATCAGAGTTGTTGGTGATCCATCTGTCTTCCCAGATATGAATTTGCGTTCCATTACCAATCTTCCAAATGTAGTTCTGCTGAATTAAGGTTATGCCTTCCAGAATTCCTTTCCAGATCCAAGAGTCAGTAGTCTTAGGCTTTGTATCCATTCTTATAAATTCAGTATTGGGGTAGTGAGATGCCTTCGTGGTGCTTCTCCATAGTGAGTCTGGTTCTATAATTAGTCTCCAGGCGATCTTGGACAAGTTGAAGAGTTCCATGTTTTTGAATCCCAGACCCCCAAGCTCTTTAGGTTTGTTGACAACATCCCAAGCAAAATAGTAGAGACCTTTGGATTTGTCTTGTTATTTGTTCCAGAAGAAATCTGTTTGAGTGGCATTGATCTCATTGCAAGTGGTTTTTGGAATTTTGAAGCAATTCATTTGGTAGATGCTAGAGGTGGAAGTAACTGATTGGATCATTGTCATTTTCCCAGCAGTTGAGAGGTTTGTCTTCCATCCAGCAAATCTGAACTTTAGCTTGTCAATACAAGTTTTGAAGGCTTGTATCTTACTTTTAGTTGTGAACAGTGGAGATCCCAGATATTTTTCAGATGTATTGATCATTTGAACTTTCATAGTATTAATGATGTTGTCAGCTATTTCAGGAGCAGTGTTCTTGCTGAAGAAGATGCCAGATTTTGAGAAGTTTATTAGCTGACCTGAAGATTTCCCAAATTCTTGAAATATCTGGATAAGGTTATTGCATTCTTGCATATTGGCTTTGCAGAATATCATGCAGTCATCAGCAAACAGAAGGTGGTTGATGGTTGGGGCATCCCTGCAAATCTTGATTCCTTGAATTTGGTGTTGAGTTTCAACATGAGTCACATATCTGGATAGAGATTCCATACAGAATAGGAAAAGGTAAGGGGATAGGGGATCCCCTTGTCTTAATCCCCTGGAGGGTTTGAAAAAATTTCCTAAAGATTCATTAACTAGGACAGCCATGCTGGTAGTTGATATGTATTGGTGGATTAGATTGCACCACTGAGGACTGAATCCCATTTGAGATAGAACTTGAAGAAGGAAGTTCCAGTTGACTCTGTCAAAGGTTTTGGCCATATCTATTTTTATGCCCATTGTTCCATTGCTCCCTTTTTTCCCTCTTCTGGTATTCGTGTGGTGGATTATTTCATGAGCTATGGCAATGTTGTCAGAGATTTGTCTTCCATGAATAAAGGCAGATTGGAATGGAGATATAATTTTGGGTAGAAGGGGTTTGAGTCGTTGGGAAAGAAGTTTAGATATGATTTTGTAGGTGGTATTACACAGGGAGATAGGTCTGAAGTGAGCTGGTGTGGTAGGGTTATCAATTTTGGGAATGAGGGATATGAAGGTAGAGTTCATTTCTTTTAGGATGTGCCCAGAAGTGAAGAAATGTTGAACCATGTGTATGATGTCTTCTCCAACAATGTCCCAGTTATCTTGAAAGAAGTTAGGAGGGAAGCCATTAGGTCCTGGAGCTTTGTCTCCAGCCATGCTAAAGAGAATATTTTTAATTTCCAGAGCCTCAGGGTATCTAGTAAGGTTCTGGTTCTCTTGATAAGTAATGGTGGTGGGAATGAGGTTTAGAATGAAGGGGTTGATATTTATGGTTTCAGCAGTTGCCATGTTGTAAAAGTGGGTTGTGAAAGTCTTAGTGATCTCAGAATTGTCTTGTATCCAAGTACCATCTTCTTTTTGTATAGAATCAAATTTATTCCTTCTATATCTTTCTTTGGCTGCTAGGTGAAAATATCAAGTATTTTTGTCTCCAAGTTTGATGTGTTGATCTCTTCTCTTAATCTTCTAGAATGACTCTTGCACTTGTTGCCAATGTTCCACTTGAAGTCTTGCTTCTCTAGGATCTTTTCCTCTATTGGAGTTGAATTGATGTTTGGTTATCCAGTCCAGGTGTTGTATGCTTTCTTCTAAATTTGTCTTGATGTTTCCATACACTTCTTTATTCCATTTCTTTAGTCTAACTTTTATATCCCTGAGTTTCCTGGATATTTTTATGGCTAGAGAGCCCTTATTGTTAGCCTTCCAGTATTCAGCTATAATGCTTTTGCAGTCTTCATGGTTGAGCCAAGGGCCAAAGAATTTGAATGGGTTGAGAATGATAGGGTTATGATCAGAACCAACGACAGTGAGGTTGGAGATGGTAGTGTTGGGTTGATTTTCTAGCCAAGATTCATTAGCTAGTCCTCTGTCTAATCTCTGCTCAGTGAGTTGGGGACCAGTTCTTTTCTTGGTCCAGATGAAGGGACATTCAGTGTAACCCAAGTCAGTGAGATTTGCTTCTTCAATCTTGTTTAAGAATATATCAGCTTCAACTTGATCAATGGGATGTTGACTAAATTTTTCAGGTTCATGAAGGACAAAGTTGCAGTATCCCATTATTAACCAAGGCAAAGAGTTAGCAGCATAAGTATTTTCAATCATCTTCCAGGAATTAAGATTTTCACAAGTAGTATAAGGGCTACCATAGTATCCAGTAAATAACCAAGGCTCTCCATGCAAAGGGTGGATGGTGGCACTAATATGATGGTCAGAAAAATCCATAATAATGACATCTAGATTGGTTTTCCAAGAAAAAACTAGACCTCCAGCAGTTTTGGATTGGCCCTTAGGTTCTACAAACCAGAAATTAGTGACACCTATGTTACCTAGGATTTTCTTAAGATTTACTGTTTGGTTTAAGATAGGAAAAATATGCCAGGGTTATGTTTATTCAGCATGTTATTTAGGTATCTAATAGTGTTTGCTTGTCCTATGCCTTGGCAGTTCCAAGTTATGATGGAGTAAAATTGCCAAAAGTAAGATATGATAGGATAATTAAAGATAGTAATTATGTAGCCTAGTAATGTTATGCAGAAATTCCTAGCATTTATGACTAGAATAATCCAAAGACACAAGTTCATTTTGAAAAAGGCAAATATGTCATTGTGAGAATGTAGATTGCGGTGTTGTATGGATTTTACCTGGGGTGTGTTAAATGGATTGACTCCTTCCAGATTGCTAGTAGTTTCTTTTGTCATATGGTCCTCTTCCATTTGGGTATTCTGCATGTTACTCCTTTTGGATGATTGATGTCGATTCCACTGCAAAGATTGGTGATCAGGGTAGGTGGGCAGGTTGTACAGTTTTCTCTTGGTATCAACCAGCTGAGGATGTTGTTCAGAATCAACAGCTTTGAGCTTAAACTCAGTTTTTCTTTTCTCCCATAAGAGCTTTTTCTGATTGTCAAACTCCTCCATCATCTGTTGTTGAACATCAGCTAAGGTGGGAAGATTCATGAGAGCATTGTTTGAAGTAATGTCAGTATCAATGTGATGATTGGTGTTATTGGTTTTTGGGAAGATGGTTGCAGGGTCAATTATTTCCCCTAGTTCAGTGGAAGTGGAAATGGTAGTGAATTTCCTTCTTGCTGCAGCCTTGATGTTACTTTTCTTCTTCATCGGAGACTCTTTGCTTCTGCTGCTTTCCACTAGCTTCTTGTGTTTCTTCTGGAAGGCGACAGCCTCAGGGTTGGTAGTGGGAATGTCACCAGTGATAGGTTGATCTAGACCAGCTTGGAAGATTAGATATTGTGGAGAACCATCCAATTCCTCAGAAGAGTTTTGAAGGAGAATCTTCTGTTGAGCAATTCTCATTTTGGTTGCAAACTCTTCTGCAACAGCTTTATCAGTATAATGGCGGATAAAAGGTGGTTTTTTCGGGATGCTGTCTGGAGTGTTACTGGTATTAGAAGAATAAGGGGTAGTAGGTGTTGATGGATATTTACTTTTGGAGGTGGATGTGTATTGGTTATTGGGAGTTTTCTGGGAATCTTCTTGCTCTTCTAAGCAAAGAGGACCAGGATGATCGAGAATTCTACAAATTTTACAGAAAGCTATTCCATTAACCAGTAAGAGGTATTAGCATCCTCATAAGCATCGATACCATATTTTAGAGCTTTAGTTACGTCTATGGTGAGCAGGACTTCCAGATTCTTCTCATCATCGTCTCTTCCATAGGTTTTCTTGGATCCTTGATAAATTCCAGCTGGTCCAATTAGATTCCGTATGTCAGGTATGATGTGAGTTGGTATTCTTTTCACCAGCGTCCAGATCCAAACTTTGTAGAAGTTTGCTTCATCAATGTAATCCGGTCCTGAGGATGGAACTTCAGTAAGAACAATAAGCTTGTCGAAGATACCTCTTGTTCCTCCTTTCCTAAAAACTTTGTAGTCCTCAATACTAGTCATCCTGATTTGGTAGTAGTTTCTTTTCTTCCTCCAAAGTGAGACTTCTGCGTTTCTTCGTAGTTCCCAGTTGTTGTTGATGAATCTGGATATAATTCTTGTTTCATGAGAAATTTTGCTGCAATACCTTCCAATGAAAACCCATTTCCAGTCTTCCTTTTTCTTTGGTAAAACATTGGCTTGATTTATAAAGACTTTTGGGAACAAATCCTCTGGGATATTTAGGGAAGAATTCATTTGTTTCACCAGAGTTTTTAGTTCCTGGAGATGAGGCCATGAAAGAGTGTATATTGAAGTTTATGTTGAGGTGTTTGTTCAAGTAATAAGAATGAAAGAGGGGTTTTAGATTGGAGGGAGAGGTTGTATTGTTGTGGTGCACTTTAATTTGAATTTTGAATTGTTGATCAGAGAGGTTCAGATAGTACATATTGTTGTTTTGTTGCAGTTGGGCAGTTTGCAGTGGATGGCACCAAGAGATAGCTGAGCTGTAAGTCAGGGGCCATGCGCAAGACCATGGACTCCAGCTAGGGGGTTCCTTATCAAAGCTGAGATTGTTGATGACCTTGACTACTAGCAATCTGTTGGAGTAGAACCTGTCATCCAAGCTAGAACCAAGACAAATTCCACAATATGGGTGATAGATAAGCAAATAAAAAAAAAAATTGGACTTTGGTTTGACGGAATTTCTTTTTGTTCAAACTATTATCTCGACAGTTCATGTTTATTGTTTTCCATGTTTATTGTTTTCCATTTTAAGTCTCTTGAGTGAGAACAAAGTACATGCTATATAGTATATACTAGCAAAATGATTGATGATGAACATACCACAAAATACCAATAGATATAAATTGACAGACATGTAGTCTGATCTGCTCTGATTGACCGAAGGAGCAAGGAAACTTGGCGAAAATGTGAAAATTGAAATACACGGGCCAAAAATGTACCCTTGAACACTTGGAATGCCACATTCAGTCTTAACGATCACTTGAGCAGGAATCTCCATCTCAGAAACATACACAATTCTTTAGCAACTAAGTAGAGCTGTAGGACAATTCACAATTGTAAAACAAAGGTACCAATGTTTTGTAGATGAGATGTTCCCTCATCAGTTCTTTGTCATTGGCATAGTAGTAGTGGTTCTTGGCTGCTGTCATAAAACAATTACTCGTGCTTCATGTTCCATCAAATAAATTTGTTTTCGCACTTTTCAGTTGGATATAGGATTCGTTCTCTTTCTGCCACTAACACATGCCCAACCATCCATATTTGATACTGATATATCTCTCAAGTACTGAGAATAACAAACTTCAATTTGTGGGAGCTGCATCGACAAAGTAGGGAAAAGAACTTACCCCCCCCGCAATACTTAATCAAATGCAATTTTACCTGAATATAGTTTCTTTAAGTAAAATTCCAAACATGTTTCAAGTACATTTAGTCAGTAACTAATTGATAATTGCAGGAAACACAAACCTGCTCAAGAATGATACCCGTGACAACAATAACACCACCCGGCTTAGCATAGGAAACAATATTGTCTGCCAACTCTAAGAGAGGATTTAAAAGTATGTTTGCAATGACAATGTCATACTTTTCTGTTTCGGCAACAGCATTCTTATGTTCTGCATCCCCACATGTTGTCCCAGCTGTGAGAGTATTCGTTGTGTTTCTACTAGGAACCAAAGAAAATTTCAGCTTTTCAGGTTCAATGTGGTTTAGCACAGCATTTTGGGTTGCACTTGTAATTGCTTCAGGATCAATATCAATTCCTACAGCTAAAGCAGCACCTAGCTGCATGAAACACAAACTATTATGGCAAGGCCTCTCATTTTCAATTTAAAATAGGAACATAAAGATTGATAACACATTCAGCATTAACACACCTTCACCGCTGCAATAGCAAGAATTCCAGAACCAGTACCATAATCAAAGAAAGACTCTCCTCCTTTTATCAAGCCGTGCAGCAACAATAAGCACAAGTTAGTTGTAGGATGATCCCCAGTTCCAAATGCCAGTCCAGGATTCAGAATTATATTTATTGCTTGTGAATCCTGTAAAAGAGTAAACGAAACCCATTACCTACAAATTACGACTAAGTTAAACATAAAATATTAAGAATCGGATGTATCCAGGAATAAATGAGCCAAATTCTAGGTGTAAGTTGAAAAACCCAAGATTATGTAATACAGCGTCGAGCGTTTCCTAATAAGATTATCCAGTAGAGACGGGTTTGATTGGCCATACCGGAGGCGTTATCCACTCAGGCACAATCCAGAGACCTTCAGTAACTTCCACTGGTTGAAATGATTCCTGAAACAAGTAACAGATAAAATCAGTTACAGGATCTCATGTCTACTGAGATATTTAACAGATTTACATTGAGAGGCAAGTTAATAACCTGCGATTTCTTAACCCAGTCAGACTGCTCATCATCCATTATAACTTCATAAGATGGGATCTCTTTCAATCCAATGGAATCAGCAGCATGTAAAATACATCTATCAATATTTTGAGGTTCTGTAAATATAGAATTAATGAAAATCTGCAAGAAATCATCAGTGGTGAATCAAATTGATCCTAAAAATTATAAATTCTAACCCAGTAAATACTAAATCGCTTCACATATGGGCTGTGTAAATGTACCTCATTAGTAACCTCAGAATCCTCTGGTTCATCCATGCTAGCTGAACATGCTCCAAAGCACAGAAGAGCTTCTGAAAGCGTATCCTGAAACAGAACAAAGAACCGAATACAAACCCATCAGATGTATGAAAATGCACAAAAGATTAAAGAGAGTGAACGAAAGAACAAGAAGCTTACAGCAATTTCTTTTGGGCAGCGGAGACGGACAGATAGGTAAGACGCGGATGAGAAATCACTGTGAGGCCAGTTATCTAAAGAGGAAGAAGATAAATTTGAAGATGATGTTGAAATCCATCTCTCCGTGAGAAGTTGAGATGAAATCATACCATTCTCTCTGATTCTGTTGATTTTGGTAGGTGGAGAAAAGAAACATGGAAGAATTAGAGGGCGGAGATAAGAGGAGAATATAAGGTGTTTGAAGTAAGGATTTCGGAGTGAAGATAATGAAGAAGACAACATTCTCACTCGCTAGCTTGGTTTTGCAATTTCTTCGGCCTGATGTCTTTCAGGTTTGGGGTTTTGTGGGGGATTCAATGACCAGTTAAGTTTACAATATTGTCCCAAGGAGCCACGGCAACAAGTTTCAAGCGTGAGCTAAACACTAGTAGCCGTTGCCACGGTTGAAGCCGATGTATGTTTTGATGCAAAAAATTGTAGTGAATTTGTTATTACTAAGTCTTGCTTAGGGGGCACTTTACACGAATCATTTTCTAACCACTGCCAGAGAAAGATGTGAAAAAACCGTGATATATGATTGTGCCCAAGAAGGAAACAACATGGTTAAATCTGAAATTAGGATTAATGAAACATAAAGTTATAATCAATTATTATCTATATACATTTTCTTAATATGAAATTTTCGATTTGAAAATTTAAGGAAAATGAAAATAATAGATGCGTATACAATTGCCTTTTATCTGCTTGCTTGATCATGGTTGTGCAGTTTGTGAGTGCTCGAAGTTGATGATGGGGGTAGTACTCGTATTTGTGTTGGTAGTGGTAAGACTTAAAATGAGATCAGGGTTGGTGGTGGAGTTCGACGACAATGAAGATGGCGAGTCCTTTCCTGTTAAACTCTGAACCAAAGTCATGAAATTTTGCGGGTCTGCATGGATTACTCTTGGTGTTTCCACATATATTATAGTTGGCTTTGAAGTTGATCTTTCTCGGTGGTTTGCAACTTCCCGATTTGATGTTGCAGTTTCTCTCTGACGCTTCTTATCTACTGTAGATTTTGTTGATCCATTGATGCGTACTGTTTCCTTCATTCCGTTTGGATTCATCCTCAACGTAAATCACTGAATTTCCGCAGTAGATGCGATGCTAATTTTGGCTCCTTTATTCAGAAACATATAGAATCTAAGGATCTCTACACCTGAATTGATGGAATCAGCTTTATAAGAATGAATGTGTCAAGCGAGATAAGACAATGAAGCAAGCAAAACTTCATATTCTAAATTTGTTGGTCAAATGGAATTTATCAACAAAAATATATTTATGTAATGCAGGTAAGCAGACGCCAACCCGTTGACTATGAACAAGGAATCACTAAAGCTCTCGAACAATGAATATGGCCTTTTGTCGGTGTCGTTGCAGTACAATGATAAAGTTATTGGGTGATGATACCAGTGACCTGAGTTCGAAACTCGCCAACACCAATTCTTTACCGATCAGAAAAATAAAAAAAAAATATGGCCTTTGGACACTAAGTCAATGTCGACACAGACGGCAATATGCTAATATCCTAAATTAAATTGTTGGGGGTTACGTTCATGTGCACTGCACGTAGGTAAATGTTGCTAGTTTTTTCACATTTACCTTCCAAACGTTTAAAAGGTGGATTGCACATCGTAATGGTGTAATTTTTCACCGCTGCATTTGAGTTACCGGAATTTGATCGGCTTTAACGTCTGTGGTAATTTCAGTGTATTTTAACTGCCAAACAGTAAAAGTTATCGAGTCATGCGACTTCCGACGTATTGACCTTGTGCGTGAAGCCTCGAACAACATGTGTACTTCTGATTTCCGAGAGAAACAATGGTTGACAACTTGACAGTGTTAGACTTTTTCAATCTAATTGGCTAATTAGTTGACCACTGGTACTCAACATCCCAATCTGTTGTTGGAATTAATATTCAACTTTTATCACCAACTCATGCATTTGAATTTAGTTTCACTAAAAAGGTTTAGTTATTCAGTATTGTTTCGACGTAATAGCTGACGTAAATACACCAAGTATATCATTCTTGTTGTATGTTCCTTCGAGCATGTAACGGGTATATTTGAAATTATAGGCATGTAACGTGCTGAATCATACTATCATGCACCACAAAATCCCAAGATGGTTGAAACTTGTCTGCTCTTTCAGCCATCAACTCGGGCACCGCCGGTAGAGTAATTCTCACATAAACCATTATTAGGCCGGTTTCCATGAGAATTAACAAATTTTTTGATTTGGCACCGCCTGATAACAAGCCACTATGAGAAAAGTGTTCGGCGAGAGAAATGCTAACGAGCGATCCAAAAGCTACCGCCAAAAGCAGAATCTTGATCGTTGGCATTGTAATGTTGTCGCTCTTTATAATTTATATCGTCAACAGTCGACTTTCTTCTGCCTATAAATAAACAGACTTCCTCTGATTGTTTTTTACACCTTCTCGATCTTTCTCCCCTTTATTAGAAAACTAAAAAATCTTTTTGATTCCTTATTCTTATTTCTCTCCAATTTTTGTTGTGCTAAATTTTTCTTCAAAACGGGAAAATGAAACATGAAAGTCAAAGGATCAATCAACACCTCAATGAATGAGTGATTAAACTATGAACAAAACAAAAAACACGAATTTCAAAATGTTAGACAACAAGCTAGGCAGTGAGTATTTTTTGTGCATATCTAGCTATCCAGAGCGAGTTAATCAATCGCCCTAAAAAATGCGTGATCTGGGTTCCAAATAGTGTTCGAGTACCTTCCCCTTTTATTAGAGAAAGAGTCCGAAAGTATCCTTGACGGCGTTTATATTTTATAAAACCTAGAAACCATAGGATTCAAATTGTGCAAGTTATATGAAAATTATGGTGGAAACCTACAAATATGTTCTTTTCCAGGAAGTTCGTAAGAGGTAAGTTTGTTTCTTCATGTAATTCAACTTTTTAGGAGTAAATTTTGGTTTTATTTACATTCAATTTAGGTATACAATAAAACCTCTGTATATTAGTAATACACTTGGGGATTCACAAATTTATTAATATATGGAAGTTGTTAATATAAGGAGGTATACCTAAGAAATGCAAAAAATTCTAGATCAATGTATGTAAATAATATTAGATAATTTACATGCGTCTTTATAGTTCTAGTACACATGTGCATGCATGTATCTAAGAGCTTGTAATGTTATTATGAATGTTTTCATGTTTTCTCATAGTACTAGTACAATTATATTTGATGTTTTCGTTCGTATTGATTTTTTCTTTTCTCTCCCCCTTCTCAAAAACCTAGGGAAAAAACATATGATCTTCTTCATTCTTTATTCAGAAGATTACTTGTTTTTAGTTTTATTTTATAGAGTTGATATTTTCTATGAGTTGTTCCATCGTTTTGAATAATTTTCTTCGCTATTCAGGTCGATTTTTTTATTTGCTAGTAGAGCGATCTTATCTGCATTTTTGTAGCGTTTCTTTCTATAGAATTGTTCTTGATTCAGTTTTTTGGATACAAGTACATCAACGACTTGACAGAGGCAAGATCAAGTTATCCTTCAACCGAATAATTGATTTATGGTTTTCAGGCTTCGGGCTTCTTGCTGAACACGTGTTTTTGGGAAAATCACTCATGTCTAATGGGAGTATCTTTTTTCCAAGAAAATCAATCAAAATGGCCGAACTGTGATTTCGAGTATCATTCCTTCTCCAATCTCTCTATACAAGATTTGGGTATTATCATTGTAGATCACTATTTCTCTTCGCAATTTATTTACGTATTGCATCTTTAGTTGTATTCGTTTCATGTTTATGATGTATTTATTTTTCTTGAAAACCATCGTGTAAACGTTTTTTAATAGAATGAAATAATAATGTTAATTATCCACACAAAAAAAATAAAAAAAATAAGATAATTCGTCAATCTATAATAACCCAAAAAATTCGATGACAACCCAAAAAATTATTTATTCATCTCTAAAAACTATACTTTATATAAGTATTTTATTTCATCATAAATCTCGACGTAACAAGATCTATATTTCTCTAATATGGTGTCAATTATTAATATATGGAGGTAAATTTATTAAGGCGGGACTGAAAAAAACAGTAATATTAAAATGTGGAGGTTATCATTGTTCATAACTGGCCCAAGTTGGGATCATGATTTTTTTATTAATATATATAAAGGTTATTAATTTATGGACAATCAATATGTGGAGGTTTTACTGTATGTAAAATTATTGACATACACAAATTTAATTGTGAATATGTTGTTTATAGGAATTACACCATTAGATTTGTACATATCGATGAGAATCAAATGTGAGCGAGATTTACTTCCATTTGACAAATCAAAGTGGGAGTTGGACGGAAGAGGGAAAGACCGATCGACTTCAATTATACTCAAATGATCCAGAAGGGAATTCAAATTAAAGAAACCTAAATCTCATATATTAAGAGCATCTAGGTTGGGGTTTTGGTTGGAGTTTTGATTTTGGTTGGAGGATTTTATCAATTGATTATGTAAGAGAAAAAGGGGAGAAATAATCAAAAGTTTATAGAACAAGCACGTCATGTTAACAAGATCACAACTAACTTTGAAATTCAAGTTCACACTATCCCATATCTGTCAAAAAAAAATTGCTAGAAGAATTTTCGAATTGATGGAAATTTGAGGTCTTAGGTGTTGGTCGGCATATAACACATTTTTAACTTTTCCCTTTTTTTTTCCAGTTTAACTAATTCTTATGGAGTTCTAATTTTTGCAGGGCCTCACAAGTTCATCAAATCATGGGGGGCTTTCATTTTTGGACTCCAATCTCAACAATTCTCCTTCTTCTTTTTTGTTGGAGATCACTGAGTCAAGTTTCATCAACCAAGTTTGAAGCAGTATTGCCAGACATTCGCTTAAGGATGGATTATTACAGTATGTACAAGTATTATTTTCTATATCATGTTTATGATTTAAACGATATCTCCATAAATTTTCTGATTCAGATACCGATCCAAAACCTAGTTGAAGATTTCAAAATTGAAAACTTTCCCTCTTCAAAGTCACGTAATAGATGGAGCCCAAGTCTTAAACCGAAACTCACTCCATTCAAAATAAATTCTGGTTTACTCAACCATTATTATCTTAATTCAAAAATAATCTCCTCAGTTTATTTAGAGAAAGATATTTATCCGATATCAACCAATTATGGTTATATCTGCAATATTTATATTGTCAATAATCTTTTCTATAGATCCCAACTTCACTCTAGCTCTCAAAAACTTAAGGAAATGGCCTCATCCTCTAATAACCAAATCACTGCTATTACTGGGAAGATGCAAAGTGCTCAGATTCGTGATATCGGTGCTAGAAATTTCAGAAAAGCAGTCGGTTCGAAATTAGCAATTACCAAAGCTAAAAATGAATGGAATACCACTCTTACTGGAAAAGTCTTTGAAAAAGATGCAGTTAAGACGGATACAGTAAGGAAAGGAGTCATCATACTTTGGAACAGATTCAGAGTCAAAGATTTACGTGCTTTGGATAGAAACTTATTTCTGTTCAAGTTTTTCACTGAAGATGCCATGAATCATATTCTTACCAATGGTCCTTGGAACGTCAACAAGAGTCATCTAAATCTGCAAAAATATGATCCTGCGATCCCAGCTAAGGATTAGGTCTTCAAATACCAAGAATGGGATATCCAATTCAAGAATATTCTTCCAGAACATCATTCTCTTGAACTTTTTAATGAAGCCATTCAAGAGTTAGGTGAAAAAATATCCACCGATCCTGAAGACTGCAAACCAACTTATGGTTCTCAGGTTAATGCTAGAATCAAAATCGATATCTCAAAACCTCTACACAGAGGAGGATGGTGGAACAATGCTGCTGGTGGAGTTACTTGGATCCGATTTCATTGGGAAAGACAACCGCATAATCTCTGTACAAATTGCTTTGTGATTGATCATAATGAAGATGAGTGCTCTAATATTGCTCATGACTTAATGCTGAGAAGATTCACTAATGAAGAATACATCAACTATTTCCATGAACTTGTCGCTGCCTATGAAGTGGAAATTTGTGAAGATTTAGATCTTCTGATTGAAAGAATTTGTGATGCTAGCCGAAAGAAAAAAGAGGAAGAAGCCAATGAAGCTGAGCAATCTGTGGAAAAGGAAACTAGGAACAATAAAAGATCTAGAACTGAAAACTCTAATGGAAATATAGTGGAAAATAATATTGGAACAATTCAATCCCCTAATCGCAATGATGAAATGGAACATGACCTAATAGAAGAAGGAGATGCAAGAGAAGGAGAGAACCCCCATGAGATGAATGAGGCTCCAAATAATCTAGTATTTCACATCTCTCTAAATCTTTTTACTTATCCTTACAATTTACATTTTAAAATTAGAAATGCTTATAATCTTTTGTTGTGTACTTCCATTTCTTCTCATATTGTTTGTTTTAGTCCCGTACTCAGTTATAATCTTTACTTGAGTATCAAGCTAAAGTACTATTTTACCTTTTTCATCATGAAAATCATCAGTTGGAATTGTCATGGCTTCCTAAGAAAAGACACTAGAGATCACCTGTTGCATCTTAACAATACTCATTCCCCTGACATTATCTTTCTGTGTGAAACTAAAATCAATGATGATAGAATTTTAAAACTCACTAGTTGTCTCAAAATGCCTAATAACTGTTTTGTTCCATCTCTTGGTCAGGCTGGGGGTATTATTTTACTTTGGAAAGATGGCTTCACCTTAGACATACAAAACGCCTCCAGTAACATGATTCATGCATTAGTTACAAATGATCCTAGTAAATGGGAATGGTTCCTCTCTTGTGTCTATGGTACACCATATAAAAATGACCAACCTAGTCAATGGAACTACATCAAAAATTTAAGTTCTGATGTCCATATCCCTTGGGTTCTCATAGGTGACTTGAATATCACAATGTGTGCTACTGAAAGAAATACTCAAACTGAACGAACAGCTTCTGAAGTTCTAGATCATATAAGAAATTCTGACTTAAATGATTTGGGTTATAGTGGAAATCCCTACACTTGGACTAGCAACAGTCATGGCACTGGAAAAACCAAATCTAGACTTGATAAGGCTTTAGTGAATAGTGAGTGGTTACTTAATTTCCCTGATGCCAAACTTCTACATTTATCTCAAAAAGGATCAGACCATGCTCCCATTTTGCTTTCCATGTATAACATGTCTAGTATCTCAGGTAAAAACTGGAAGTTTTTCCAACATTGGTTGAATAATGATGCATGTAAAAATGAAATTATGAGTGCTTGGAAATCTAATCTTTCAGGTTCAGCAGCATATCTATTATTTGATATGCTCTCTAATACTAGACATCTTCTTTCCAAATGGAGTAAGTCCACTTTTGGTCATATCCAATCTAGAATCACCCAGCTTCAAGATAATCTCTTACAACTTCAGGCTCAAGATACTCATGGTAATAACATAGAAGAAGTTATACAGCTGGAAAAATAAATTGATATCCTGAATGATATTCAAGCAAGTTCAAATATGAAAAAATCCAGAGATCACTTCTATAATGATATGGATAGGAATTCTAAATATTTCCACATCAGAGTTAATTTCAGAAGGATAAGAAACAGAATAGATTCTTTACAAGCACCAGATGGCACTTGGTGTCAAGATAGGAATTCTATTGAGTCTCTTTTGGTCTCACACTTCAAAAATATTGGAACCACTTCTCATCCAGCTGATTCTTCTCATTTCTTACAGTGCATTCCTTCCTTTATTTCTACTCAAGATAATGAAGAGCTTACTAGAGTCTCAGATGATAAGGAAATACATAAAGCCTTAATGTCTATGCAGCCTTGGACATCTCCAGGGCCTGACGGATTCCCACCAGTATTCTATCAAAACCAATGGCATCTTGTGGGAAATGATGTGTGCAAAATGGTCAAAGCCTTCTTCACTTCTGGCTATTTACTCAAGAAGATCAACAATACAAGAATTTCCTTAATTCCAAAAACAAAAAGAGCTCATAAACCAGAAGACTACAGGCCTATAGCCCTGTGTAATACAACATATAAACTAATCTCTAAGATCATTGCACTTAGACTTAGAAAACACATGGTTAAAATCATTTCTCCTATGCAGTCTGCTTATGTTCCTGGTAGACTGATTTCTGAGAACATTTGTTTAGTTCAAGAATTAGTGAAAGCCATGAAGAAAAAAATAGGAAGAACAGGACATCTAGCTCTAAAAATGGATATGTCTAAGGCCTTTGATAGGATGGAGTGGGAATTTCTAATTGAAGTTATGAGAAAATTTGATTTTTCTGAGAAGTTTTGTCATCTCATCTTACAATGTATCAGCACTACATCTGTGGAGATTATGATCAATGGCTCTCCTTCTTCTTCTTTCAAACCTTCAAGAGGAATCAGAAAAGGAGATCCCCTTTCTCCCTTTCTTTTCATCCTTGCAATGGAAGCCTTTTCAAGGCAGTTATTTTATCATGAGAATAAGAGACAAATTACAGGTACGAAAATCTCCAGATCTGCACCAAAAATTAACCATTTATTGTTTGCAGATGATTGTCTTTTATTTTGCAAGGCAAATCAAACTCAAACTAATAAACTGTTACAAGTTATTGAAGAATTCAGTTCCTGTTCTGGACAACTTATAAATTTCCACAAATCTGCAGTCTTCTTCAGTAGAAATACAAGTACTTCTTGCTGTCAACTCGTCAGTGGATTTCTTCAAGTTAGGGAGCTTAGAATTACTGAGGAAAAATACCTGGGTCTGCCATTCTTTGTGGGAAGAAACAAAAAAATTCCTTTCTCAAGTTTAATCACAAAAATGGAGAATGAGATGACTAGATGGTGTTCTATAAATATGTCGGAAGCTGGCAGATCGGTAATGCTGAGAAATGTCACAAATGATATTCCAGTTTATCACATGATCAGTTTCAAATTACCAGATGTTACTATCAATAAGATGAATTCTACACAGCAGAAATTCTGGAGGAAAAAAATGACAAACAAGGGCAGGCCCCCTATTTCTTGGAATAATGTAAGTAAACTAAAGGAAGAAGGAGGACTTGGTTTCAGAAATCTCAAGTTATTCAACAGAGAATTACTTGCAAAATCTGCATGGCAATTATGCACGGATAATACATCAATGTGTGCTCTTTCTCTCAAAGCAAAGTATTTCCCAGATGGAAAGGTTTTTGATATAAAAGAGAATTCTAACTCTACTTGGTCATGGAAAAGCATCAGCTCAGAGTTGTCTTTCATCAAAAAATACAGTTGTTGGAACATTGGCAATGGCCAAACTGTCTTAATCTGGAGTTATAGATGGATCCCAGAGTTATTAACACCACCCACTCCAAAAGCTGGTGTCAACAATTATCAGAATTATACTCATGTTTCTCAACTTTTTTCAAATTCAGGAGGTTGGAACTATTCTCTCATTTTCTCTCTTTTTGAATCCCCAATTGCAAGATTAATTCTTAATATCACAATTCATTCTCAGTATCAAGACAAATTGGTCTGGACTTTGGAGAGAAATGGAAACTTCTTAGTTAAATCAACTTATAACAAGATGTTTCAAGAGCAAAATGTGAATCCCACAATTGGACAAAGGATGAAAGCTATATTCAAGAAGTTATGAAAGCTACCTATTCTGCCAAGGATAGCTCAGTTTATCTGGAAATGTCTAAAAGACATTCTACAAACCAGAGATAAACTAACTTATGTGATTCAAAACGGTGATAATGGTTGCCCTTTCTGCGCTCAAACTATGGAAAATTCTTCACATTGCATTCTACATTGCAATCTCTCTAAAGCAGTCTGGTTTGCAGTCTTAGGAATCCATATTCAAGCTGATGCAAACTTAGTAGAGTGGTTATGCAACTGGTTTGACGTATTGTTTTCACATCAGATACAAGAGGATCATCTTTGCAAAATAGCAATAACTGCATGGTGTATATGGTCCGCACGGTGTGATAATGTGTTCAAAGGGTGGAAGATAACTCCAGACACAATCATTCATCGAAGTAAAAAAGAAATAGAGCTCTTGAAGACAAAACAGGACACCTCTATACCTCCTATTCCTAAACAAAATAGATTAAATCTGCATTGGAGTCCTCCTCCTATAGGAATTCATAAAATTAATGTAGATGGTTCTTTTAATTACTCTTTAAAAACAGGTGGGATTGGTCTAATCTTACGTGATTTTGCAGGTACTCACAGGGGCTCCAAATGCATCTTCCTAGAATCAGCTCTGAGTCCAGAGCAAGTGGAGTGTAAGGGATTACGAGAAGCTATACAATGGGCAGAAGATATGAGGTTGGATAAGGTAGTTTTTGAAATGGACTCTCAATTGGTTGCTGATGCAATAAACAAAGAAGACTTCAACGCAGATTGGAGAATTCGTTTTTTAATCTTAGACATTAAAAGAATTCTTAAGAATAATGTTTCTTGGGAATGCATTTATGTGCCAAAGGAACAAAATAAGGTTGCAGAAAGATTAGAAAAATTAGCTAGAGTTTCTTGCTTAAGTAGTGTATGGATTCTGTCCATCCCTGATGACATCTTATTTCAGCTAAATGAGGATGCCAATCATGTAATCTCTGACATTTAATCAATGAAAATTCCAGCTTCAAAAAAAAGAAAGAAAAAAAAAGAGCATCTAGGTTGAAAAGTTTTTTAAATCGTTGTGATAAGCAAATGAATGACAACAAATTAGGAGAATGAATGTTCCCTGAACATTATAAGGAGCTCAAACATGTGTTTGTGTTATGTCTTAGGGATATCAATGCATACACATTTATCCGGAAATTATTCAGTTCCCGTTCGGGGTCCTCATATCAAACCCATTAACAATTTTGGTGCCCAACGGGTATGTGACGCCCCAACCTAATCACCTGCTTAGCTAATAGCACTGCACCATTTTTCCGGAATAGCAACTAAAATTTGCAATTGCAATAAGCTGTTGCGAAAGTTTTGGCCCCGTTACAATTCGCAACGGCTGACAAATACAGGCGTGCGAACCAACCGTGTGCAAGGAAACACCTGAATTACAGGCGTGGAAACCGACTGTGTGCAAGGTAACACGTTATAACCCTAGTTTCTATCCTTCTATCCCATTTTCTCTTTCCATTCTAGAAACAACTCCATCCTCCTCCTTCTCCTCCTGCGGTTCTGCTCCTCCCCATCCCGTACTCATACTCTTGCAATTCCTACTCTCTTCTTCTTCATCATCGTTGGTCAATTGTTTGACTTAAAATCCTCCTTTCTCTCGTTCTACATCTACCAACAAAGGTAACTAGCAGATTTATTTTAGTTTTGATTTTTTTTCACCAGATTTATCTACTTTGTTTTTGGTTTCGTGATGGACGATTAATAATTATAAACGGGTGAAAGTTGTTCTCGCATAGCCCGTATGAGGTTGGTTAATTTGATTCTGATTTTAAATTTATTTATGACTACGGATATAGGGATTTGATAGATTTTGGTTCACTGGTTTCTAGGGTTTGTGGGTTTTTAGGGATTTTTTTTTCACTGAGATTGAATGGTTGTTGTGTTTGACAGGAAGCTGAATTGGGTGTTAGGGTACCGACCCTAAACTCGTCACAAGCCCATGGGTAGAACTCAACTCGAAAACCGGTTGACTAGATGAGGGAACCCATTGACTTATAAACTACCAATTAAGTCTCATCTAACCAATGTGGGACTAGGATCCCAACATCCCACCACGCTTCCAGACCCAACGTCCTCGTTGGCCCACTCTATCGACACTGACCCGAAGGTAGCCCTTTCTCTTATGACGGCTTCACTCCCCTATCAGTATTCAATGCGGGTGACAACTACGCCCATGCATAGGTGCCCCAACACTTTAATCTAGCCTATAGGTCACCCCTTCCGTGGAGCGGGCATGGGTCGTGGTGGTTGGCTCTGATACCAGATGTTAGGATTCGAGACCAAACGATAGAAAAAAAATAGAAATCCTTTGGATTGGGGATTAGCCAAGGATTTAAGCAAAGCTCTTAATTATATTGATTTGATTGATACCATAAACCCTAAAATAAACTATGAATTTATATAGAAAACTTAGCTTGAATCCTAAGCAAATAACAAATAATGAAACACATACTCATTCCTAAAATAACTAATATTCTTAATCGGTATCCCAACATTGGGTGATTTCGAGATGAAATAGATGAAGAAGAGATGGTTAATGCTGAGAAGAAGAAGTAATGAAACAAGTTATTGATGGGTTCTCGAATTAGTTGATTGTAGATCTGCAGATGAAGAAGAAATGGGTTTATGAAGAAAGAAGATGGTTGAATGGAGAAATTGCAGCAGATTCATGAAGAGCTAGGGTTTGGTGGTAATGAACAGCTGAATGGAAAATGGGTTTTAGGTTGATTTTAGTTTGAACTCGAGTGTGCAAATCAGGAGCTGTTTGTGGTGGTTGTGTTCAAGAGACTCAGGAGTAACCAAAACAGCTGTTTAAATGCTTTTCTTGAGCTGGATTTGGATTTTGAGATAAGCAGAAGGGTTAGATGAATGTTAGGACAGGGATGAAGCAGTTATTGTTGGTGGTTCTAGTTTGTGATGAATTCAGAAATGCGGGAAGACATTGCAACTGGGTTAGTTGTAGCTGAAGATGAAGTTGCAGGTGCAGGGTCAGATGCAGTTGGAGTTGTTTGGTTCTGGATGCTACAGGGAAGGTCTGAAGATTGTATGGCTAAGGTGTTAAGAATGGATGCAGTAGTGAATGAATGGGTTAAAGGATATTGATGGAGAATTTGTGTATGCAGCTGAACCGTAATATGCAGTGACTGAAATGGTGTAGTGTTGCTCCTTATATCAGTAAGAACTTAGTTAAATAGAACAAGATAACCTTTTTCTTTTTCATAATATTTGTATACTTTTTTGTGCTGCTTAATATTGTAATTTCAATATAAAGACGGTAGATGTATTAATATATCTGGCTCTTAACTGGTTATTAACCTCGATGCAGTTCATTTTGGAACAACTATGCAATATGATATGTCCACCAAAGCCAAAGCCTGTTTATCTTTTGGTTTTGAACAAGGCGCATACCCAAGAAGAGTTCATCAGGAGATCAATGACCAAAAATTCGTTCTGCTTTAGTATCTGCCAATGCATTTTCAACTGGCAAAGATTGTCCACCAATGACAGTCACCTACAGGTTTCAGGTATATCTTCCTACAAATAGAGTTCTGTATTTATTTCCATTTGGGGATCTAGTAGCTATGAGAATATGAGACTTTATGCGAATGCTGGACATTAAGAACTTGTATTGCTCGTGCATACTGCATGTTTTGCCGATGATTGAGAGCATTAAGGAGCCAAATAACTTCTTTTGAAGTTTAAGTGTTTACCTTTGACAATTTGCTCTTTTTATTTCGTTTTGCTTAGAATATAGATATACAATAGTATGGTCTATTTTTTATTGTTTCGAACAACTTCTCGCTTCGAACAATTGTTTAGATTAGACACTAACTTCCTATCTTGCTTCCATATGTAACTTCTGCATAATGTATCTACATATGTTAATTACCTGTTGGACAGTACCCAATGTCCTTCTGTTTTTTAGTTCCTTTTTGCCATCTGAGCATATAATGTGCAGTCTACAAGTCCACTTATCTAGGTATTCCCCATTTAGAGAAGAGGGATTGTACTGTTTGGTCTTTCAGAACTGCGGCATTAGATTTAAGATATTAGGAATACCATAACTTGTCATACCATCTTAAGTTACCATAGGGGCCTTGGTTTGCTTGAAATAATTTTGAGCATGATCCAGGTTTGCTGCATACCTCATCACATTATATATCCATTGTTAATCCTGTAATGTTTTGTTGGTGCTTGACCTTGTTATCTCAATAATTCTCTTTGACCCGTCGGTTAGATCAAGTCATCCTTGTGACCTGGTTTATTCTCCACCTCCTTTGCAGGAAAACCAATTTGATTTGTGTCAAGTCATCGGTGTCAAGTCTTTTTTTTTTATCAACATAGTGAGTTATATTCTCCACCTCCTTTGCAGGAAAACCAATTTGATTTGTGAGTTGGAAGAGTTATCCTTAAACCCATGGTAAGTATACTTACTAAAAATTAGTGTTCTGATGAGCTGTATCTGCTACGTTTTTTTTTTTTTTTTTTTTTTTTTTTTTTTTTTTTTTTGTGCGTCTTTGTACTTAATAATTACTGGCTTTTTGTTGTGATCAGATATATGTTGGTTGATTCCCTGTGGGGATGGTAAAACCTTATACCTGTGTTTGAGTAACTGAAGGCATAGAAGGAGAAGTCCTCGGGTAAAATGCTGCTTAACTGTATGAAATATTTTCAAGTTCTCTGTTTTGTGAAGCTTTGTAAAAGAGTTTGAGGATCAGTAAACTACCCGGGTACTTGTGCAGATTTGCATCTGTTCTAGTCTTTTTCCTCTGGTCTGTTTGATATGTTACTAAACTTCCAAGTTTGTAATGGTTAAAGAAGTTATCGAGATTGGAAAGCTTCGAGAAGCTCATGCAAAGCCAATATAGTTCAAGGATGGTACATGACTTCTTAGACAGGTCAGTTTGTTCAACTATTTTACTGCGTACACTTTCCTTACTTATACATAACCTTTATTAGTTTTTATGAACGATAATGGTGGTTTGTTTTAAGTGTTCCATGTCATCTATCTTGATATCAACTTTGTATTGGAAGATGACTAAATGAGAATGATTTTCCTAGGAAGACAACTTTGTCAATGGATCAGAATGGTACTTTAGGGAATACAATGAAAGGAGTACAGATGCTAAATTTTTTTCCTTCACTTTACTACTCCATTTGACTGGTTGCATCTGTTACATAATGCAGGTAACACATCCTCTAAGTGATAGAAACAACTTAACCAACTCCCAGTCGAAGATGATGACTGCACTGGTAATGCGAAGGAGATGATAATTGGTTCGCCGTTATTGAGCAAGATGGGAAGTGGCAAAGTTCTCAGGTGGCAACAATGATGCATCATCATCCTCATGCTCGGCAAGCCATGGGAATTGGTGCTTCTAGACCAGCTAGTCGAGCAAGTTGCGATACTGGCTACTGCTTGATCCTGCAATAGCGATTACTGGTCGAGGTGAATAACTTGTCCTTGATGTGAATCTGAACTGATATGTTACTTGTATTATATGCATAACTTGTGGTCATATTAAACTGATTTAGATGTTTTTCTGTGTATTTCTTGGTTCTTTTCTCCTATCTGAATTAGTTGTTCTTAATTGTTGCAGAAAATAGGGCAGCGCAAGTGTTTTGTACTACGCATGTTTCGTTCTTCAGGTACATTGGCTTCATGTAGTTGATATTTACGTAGTTGTTAGATTGCATATCTATTCCTCAAAGATATATTTCATAGTTTACGCTATCTTTTACTCTCTTTTTTTCCAGATTTGTTTGAAGACTTGTCCTTACGGAGGCTATATACAACGGTGATGATAGGAAGGGATCTAAACTGAAAAGAGCTCCTCATGGCAAGGTACCACTGGAAACATAGTAGAAGAGGATCTGGAATTTTTCGGTTGCAACAAGTTGGGGACGAGTTGCGCCTTATCAGAATCTCACAAGCAGTTATTTGATTATGTCAGCAACTTGATCTCAGATAACAGTCTTGAGGTATAAGGTGCCTTGGACTTGAAGTACTGGTGCTTGCAGAAGTAGGCCTACTCTTTGTGATGTATTTTCAACTTATCTTTCATGTATACATATCTTTTATTCCAACAATAAAGTGTAAGTACTATGTATTGCTGGTTTGGAAGAGTTTAGTTGAACCTAATTTATGTGATACAGAGAGTAATTGATATGCCAGAGTAGTTTTTTTTTGGCCTGGATTTGTTGCAGGGAACTCTTGACTAGGTCAACGACAAATTGACTTGACTTTTTTTTTTCATGTTGCAAGAGTTTAGCAACGGATTTATTTGTTGCTAAATTTAGAACCAGAATAATAAACCGGGTCCGGCTAAGATTAGTCGTTCTAAGTTTTTTGGTTCTAAATTTCGCAACTGCTAGAGGCTGTTCGACAAGAATATAGCAACAACAAGCAACTGTGCTATATATATTCGCAACGGCCAAAACCGTTGCAAAGGCAAGTAAAAAAAGTTTGCTAAACAGAAAACCGTTGCGAAATTTTCGCAAAGGCTCAAGGAGCTGTTGCAAAATATATGCAACGCCAAGTTTCGCAACGGCTGTCTGCTGTTGCAAGCCCCTTTTGCAACCGCGTGCAGACGTCGCTAATCCCGAAAAATGGTGTAGTGCAGGATTACAACCTAATTGAAACATTAAACCTAGAATCATAATTAAGTAAAGTGCTGATAACAAAAATCCAAACTCTCTGATATTATACAAATGACAAATCTCTCAGGTGATATGAATATTTTAATGTGTTGTTTACAGAAAAATTAAAGAATACATATATGTAAAAGATTCACAACATCTCTAACATCGCTAAAAGCTTTAAGCTACGAAAACAAATATATTCACACGCACCATTTCTTCTGATTACTGAAACTGAAGTGGCAACGAGTGAGCACATCATCCCAAAGGGGTGCTCAATGAAAACATACAACTTACAAGTAATTACTAACATGATACTAAAAGATAAACAATTAAATTATAACAATATAAAAAAGCAATTAACACCGAGCACAACATCGGAAAATATAGCATTTAAGGAAAGAAAATGCAGATTTAGCAGTCCATGATATAATCTCTAAGATCAAATAGTTGTGATATGCATATGACCGTTTTCCCCAAATACCTCGTAGTAATATTTACACTTCCCGTGCTGAATAAAATATAAATTTACCATATAAAATAAAAAGTAATACTATTTACACTTTTAGTGCTGACATAGTTATTAACACTTCCCGTGCTGAATAAAACTTAGCAAGGAGCCATGGGGAAACCATTTACACTCCTGCGGGGATACTAGGTAACGTATATCACAAATCATGCCCATTCAATTACACACAATTATGCTCACAAGAAGTAAAGGCATATCATGCTCACTGTTGAAAGAAACTTAATGATTACAAGAAGGTTACATAGTTCCCACCTGATTGATGACAAGCCACTCCTATATTGAATTCTTCAATCCACTGGTTCATACTTTGAATCGGTCGTTGTTAATAAAGACTAACTGCAATAACAGCAGTTCCAAGCTCTCACAACAAACACTAACCGCAACTCCATAACCATCACTGTACGATTCATAAATTACAACCACTTAACTTAAGCAACAACCCTGCAATCTCAATTCAACATTCACCAGTTCATACCCTAAAACCATTCAATCACTGCAATTGTATTCTGCAACCCATGTACAACTGAGAATCCATTTTTCAACTTCCCATCGCAGTTACTCATTTACCCCCTGATACTTACATACCCATCATCACCACCAATAATTCTAGTTCTAAACTTATCTTCACCAATTCAACATCCTCTTAATCATTATCAATTCTACTCAAACCCTAATTCAATTTGGGGAAGAACACAAGAACCTTAACCCTTAAATTCTCAAATCGAATTCCCAAATTAACACAACAAACTTCTTCTTCATGATGTGTTCCTAAAACCCATCATTTAATTCTTCTTAATCATCACTTAATCGAACTCCAATGAATTTACATAAACCCTAGCTCTTTGTTTCTTCCATTCATCTTCAGAACAACTTCATATCATTAATATAGCATCAACCCGTTCGATCTTCAATCATTATCAACTCGAAATCATCATCATCAGTTCTATACAAATCTAACTTCAAATTTATAAACCCTAACTTACTGATTTCTCGATTCAACTTCCACTTAAACTCAAACAGCAAAAACACCACCACCATCAACTACTCCATGATCTCCACCACCTATTACCGGTCGCAAAACCTCCACATGATCTCTCAATCACTTGCGGAAGAGAAAGAACAGGCAAAGAGAAGAAACCAAATAAAGAAAGGAAGAAGAATAAGAATAAGAAAAGAAGAATGAATCTTCTCAGCGAGGTGAAGATAAGGCCGAGCAAGATTACCGAAGCACCCTCGCTCTGGATAAGGACTGCCAAGTCGGTTTATCTATAAAATTACTAATCTTCCCTTCATATTCATCCGATGATATCTTATTCATCTGGTATCCAAATGACACGTTCGAGTATCCCATTTCACATAACCTTTCGAGTTCTATCCAATGGTACTAAATTTGTATCTAAATAGTTGTTAGATTAATTTATAATAATTAACGTTCGTTTTAAACTAAACGAGTCATTATCGGCTAAATCATATCTTGATCATCACTAGACCAGTAAAATAACATTGGCGAGCTTACGAATCCTTACATTCTCCCCACCTTATTTCATTTTCGTCCCCGAAAATAAAATTATCCTTTTGATCTTTAAAGCTCCCCACCTTATAGAGAAGTACTATCTCTTGACTAAGTGAAAGTACTGCTCATATTTAGAAACGCGCGAAAATGCAATCATTTAAAATGAGTTCTAAATAATTATAAATGAAACACACACGTGACACCTATATGGATTTGTACAACTAAAATCTATAATTTGTAGCTCTAGGTTGAAAAGACTAATTTCTATTTTAATACACTATTGGTTCTAATTACAAGAGAAGATACTCTATCTTAAAGTTTTCATACGAATCTGTAATCTATCATTCAAAATCATCATACTAAGCTATACTGATTTAAACACTAACAAATAATCAAGTCTCAGTTCTTCGCACTAATTTTCTAGCTCAATAAATTGATGACTCTATATAAATATAAAGGTACTCAACGAGTTTCTAAATAAATTTGGGATCTATCAAATATACTAACCTTGTTATTTTCCTGGTGTTGGATGTCTACGTGTTCATAATTTTCAGCTAATTATTCTTTAATCTCTAGCAGCTTCTAAATCATAATTGCAATTGGTTTAACCTACATTTTTTACTTCATAAAAGGTACAGAGAGCAAGAAAAACAAATCAATCAACCAATAATCTTTTAGTTCTTGAAAGATTTTAGTGATTAAGATTTATCTCTCAACCCGATCCATCTCTAAATTAATCTAATATACCAACTGATACTGGGTAATATCTATTGTTTCCCATGTAAGATCTAATAGTGAGCTCTGATACCAAGTTGTGACGCCCCAACCTATCACCTGCTTAGATAATAGGATTACAATCTAATTGAAACATCAAACCTAGATTACCGATTTTAAGAATCATAATTACGTAAAGTGCTAATAACAAAAACCCAAACTCTCTGATATTATACAAATGACAAATATCTCAGGTGATATGAATATTTTAATGTGTTGTTACAGAAAAATTAAAGAATACATATATGTAAAAGATTCACAACATCTCTAACATCGCTAAAAGCTTTGAGCTACGAAAACAAATATATTCACACGCACCATTTCTTCTGATTACTGAAACTGAAGTGGCAACGAGTGAGCACATCATCCCAAAGGGGTGCTCAATGAAAACATACAACTTACAAGTAATTACTAACATGATACTAAAAGATAAACAATTAAATTATAACAATATAGAAAAGCAATTAACACCGAGCACAACATCGGAAAATATAGCATTTAAGGAAAGAAAATGCAGATTTAGCAGTCCATGATATAATCTCTAAGATCAAATAGTTGTGATATGCATATGACCGTTTTCCCCAAATACCTCGTAGTAATATTTACACTTCGCGTGCTGAATAAAACATAAATTTACCATATAAAATAAAAAGTAATATTATTTACACTTTCCGTGCTGACATAGTTATTAACACTTCCCGTGCTGAATAATACTTAGCAAGGAGCCATGGCGAAACCATAGACACGCCATGCGGGGATACTAGGTAACGCATATGGCAACTCATGCCCATTCAATTACACACAGTTATGCTCACAAGAAATAAAGGCACATCATACTCACTGTTGAAAACAAACTTAATGATTACAAGAAGGTTACAGAGTTCCCACCTGATTGATAAAAAGCCACTCCTACCTTGAATTCCCCAATCCATTGGTTCATACTTTGAATCGGTCGTTGTTAATAAAGACTAACTGCAATAACAACAGTTCCAAGCTCCCACAACAAACACTAACCGCAACTCCATAACCATCACAGTCTGATTCATAAATTACAACCACTTAACTTAAGCAACAACCGTGCAATCTCAATTCAACATTCACCAGTTCATACCCTAAAACCATTCAAGCACTGCAATTGTATTCTGCAACCCATGTACAACTACGAACCATTGCAGTTACTCATTTACCTCCCATGTATACTTATATACCCATCATCACCGCCAACAACAATTCTAGTTCCAAACTCATCTTCACCAGTTCAACATCCTCTTAATCTTCACCAATCACCATTGCTACACTAGTCCAAACTCTATCATAACCAAATCCATACCCACACAAACATCAACCTCAGTTTAATTCAAACAACACAAACATGTCCATCTTAACCATTTCAGCACCAAAAGTTCAACAAGCTACAACTGTAACTCAGTTCCATATCTACCATATCCAGCTCTTCACTGCTGCAATCATCAGTTTACTGTAATAATTCCTCCTCCAGTTCCAAGGAAGCAATTGCTCGAAGAAATTTTCCCTATAGTCCAACAAATCGACTAAAATACTTAATTTTATTGTTGAACCGATTGCGTATCTACATTCGCTTATTTCGATAAGACCAAAATAAAGATCACAATTAACTTTATTTCTCTCATCAGGTTCTAATTATTTCGGAAAATGACTTAGACCCTTCCCTTTAGACAAGACAAACACAAGGTTAGTTAACTAGTTTTTCTTGTCAAGGCATTCGATTAGACTTGAATAACCGAATCCTCCAATTGATAAGTCTAACTAAGATCAGAATTAACTTAGTTTCTCTTATCTGGAATCAACTGGACTAAACAAATGACCCCGTAATTTTGTTAAATCCAAAAACAATAGATACAAACAAAAATAAATTGACTTGCAGTTGTTTTTCTTAACCGGAAGCAATTGAAACAAATATATACATTACAACATTGTAATTGCACCGAATTTCATTAAGCAAAAACACTTGATAACCAAGAATAAATAAGATGCCAAATCATAAGTCAATAAATTGACACATTTTTTCTTAACCGGAAACAATTTTATCATATAAAGCAATCCATACATAATAATGAAACATATCAGTTGTACCGAAATTTTGTCAAGTAAAAGCAAAATATATGCAATAAAATCAAGCTTTTTGTAAGAAGGAAAAAAGATTAATTAACAAATAAAACTCGTTACCTCGAATTCCGTAGCCACTTCTCCCCAAAAAGATATATCGTTTAAGCGCAAGTTCAATAAAAACTCTCACTCTGTTTGTTGTCATTCTCTCACAAGAACAAAAAAATAACAACAAGAGCAACCTTTACCAGAGAAAAGTTGAATCGGTTTTAACTAATGCGTGCCATAGCAAAAGTTTAAACCCAAAACCCATACGTTATGCTAAACACAACTGATGTAAACATAAACTGATTATCAACATATTGTGACTTTTCATACATGAGTTTTAACCGGAACACCTTATGATCCTTTGATAAAGCCTACCAACATAGGATAGAACTTAATCCCACTAATTAAAAAAGACACACAAATCATAATGGCTACACCATATGAGATCGAATATTAAGGTTAATAAAAACCGAAATCAGACATCTCATAAAAACTGAAATCACATAGCAAAAATATAAACATTCATACACAGGCTATACAATCGGAAACTATCACATGAAACAAAAATTATAAAATAACAATTTTATTCATAATAATAATGTTGATAGTTTTATTCAAATATAATCAACATTTTGAATAGCCTAATTTTAAATAAAAGCTTAATCTTATTTCTGCTTTGCATGCCTTTTCTGAGATTTCTTTCAGAAGGTTCTCAACTTCTGTCATATTTTCTTTTGCAGTAATCCAAATTCCTTCTATACTTGGCATCATCTCCTTCATGTTTTAGAGGCCACTGATGATTAGTAATATGATGCTCATAGAAAGAGATTCCATGCTCAGCATCGGCAATTTCATCTTTGAGTAGATCTCTTCTCGCAATGAGTTCCATTGTTCCTTCGAACAGACTAGAAGCAATGATTTTTGAGAGAGTTGTCTTGATAAGAAACTGACAGTATTCAGAGCACAATTCAACTTTCCCCTTTTCAAAATATGTGGAGCTTGACTCGAGAATTTTCTCAATCTTATCGAGACAATATCACCACATTTTCTTCCCTTCTTTATAAAAGAAATAATATGAAGTTCTTTTGAAAGTGGCATAAATCTGCAGGAATTAATTACATCCGAAATTTCCTCTGTTAAATCTTCCCCACTCTCTTCTTCATAGGAGAGAATACTGTACGATATCTTTATGTATACCACAAGATTATCTTGTACTAAACTTGATATTGTATGAAGAAGAACAAGTCCGAAACTATTCATATAAATAGCCCCCTTTTAAAAAAAGGTTCAAGAAGGAAACCTTTAAATTTCAGAAGTAAAAAAAAAAGGAAATTCTCCTTTGATTACCAAAACTCATCTTATGAGTATATGCAAAAAAAAAATTAAAAAATCCATCCCCCCCCCTTTTAGAAAAATAAAGAAGTAAAAAATTTTTGCATGCCAATAAGATTTGAGTAATCAGTGATTCCTGATTAACTTCTTTCTTATTATTCCACTTTGTAGCAGATTATTGAAGGATACCTTTGTATCGATATCATTGGATATATTTAGGTTCTCTTTGAGTCTAATAGTTATACGTTCATAATCATATTTATCTAATATCAAAACTTTATTGTTGACCTTAGTGCTTTATTTAGATGACTCTTTTGTGGTTTTTACTTCAGACTTGGGCATCCACTTGTAAGAGGATTTAGGATGAAGATATTGTTTCATATCTTGCAGCATTGCACTTTTCCAAAATGAAAAATCCGATCTCATATTTCCATTGACAAAGGTATTTACCCTTTTTATCATTGCTCTTTTTAGGAATAACCCTTGTAGGATAGGAATGCGAACTATAAGGATCATTCTTTTGTCTCAAAATAGGACAATGGTGATCTAAGTTTTTGTTAGAAGTAAATTTACTTAATTCTTTTGAAACAAAGGATAGAGCATCCTGCATCTTTCGAATTTTACAAACTCCTCTGCATGTGACCTTTATCTCCACAGTAGTAACAATGTTTATTAAAAGGAGTGTAAGTTTTAGAATTACCTTTGTGAGATGTTTTGGTCTTTTGTGCATACTGATTCTTAATCTTTGGAGACTCAGCATAATACTTGCAGAAATGTTCTCTTCTAGAATCTCACTTGAGTGTTTTGGAAGATCAGGAGCATCAGTAGGTTTAGGTGGATCCTCTAGTGCGCAGGTACTTGCAGCCTTTAAAAAAATTATTTCTTTGTTGTTTGTAGGAGCAATATTGATTCCTTCATAGCCCAAACCAAGTGTATCACGATGACTTCTTCATGTTTCGAACATAAGATATATTGCTTGCACTATCATTGAGCCTTTTTAACTTTGCAACTTCCTCTTCCAGAGACTTAACTTTGTCAAGAGCATTGACAAGGTCGACTTTAAGAAGGTTTTCTTTGGAGAGAAAAGACTTCTCTTTTTCTTCAAACATTAATTGTTGAGAATTAATCCTTGCTTCAGTTTCAACAAGTTTCTTATTCAACGGATAATGTTTTTTGCAAAGATTCTCATAATCAAGAGATTTTGAGTTCAGGCTTTCTCTGCAGTCATTAAGAAGATATCAAGCATTTTTAAATCCTGAATAGAATCCAGAGAAAACTTTTCTCAGCTTCCTATTTTCTCTGCAAAGTGGCGCAAGAAGTCCAACAACATATGAGGTAGATAGCTTTTTTGTAGAAATAACACCTAATAGTGAAGAGAATACAAAAATGTCTTCTTATACATCTTGATCACTTTCTGAATCACCATCATCGGAAATTTCATCGAGTTGTTTTTCCAGGCAAGTTTGCCAGTCATCAGAATCTTCATTACACTAATCAACTTGTTCAAGAGATTCACCAGAGATGACTTTATTAGGTATTGATTCTTCACATATGATTTCTTCATCTTGTTTTTCATTAACTTAATTATTTATAGGATCAACTGTGACCATTTTGATTCAAATCTTGTAGGTTGGATCGCACCAAATACAAATTGTTAGATATTTTCGTGTTTTCTTGCTCTGATACCAATTAAAAAGACGAGGGTACCCAAATACACCGTAATCTTTTATTTATAAACTTATAAGTCCTCAACCGAATGTGATCGTCTATAGATAGATTTGAGACAATAAAAAAATTCGGATCACACTTCGTGTGATCCTTTATGGATACGATATCGAGACAATACAACAACAAGGTTACTTGTGTGATTGACTATGGATACAATATCGAGACGATACGACAACAAAGTGTTTATTTGATAATAGGTTCGGTAATAAGCGAAACTCTATTGGATCAATATCAAGTATTACGGAGTTAACATACTTGTGTATTTTACTTAATTATAATAACAATTATAATGAGAAAAACAAAGTAAAAGACACAACAAGATTTTGTTAACAAGGAAACTGCAAATGTAGAAAAACCCCGGGACCTAGTCCAGTTTTGAATACTCTCAGTACCGTTATACAAAATCAAATACCAACTTCGTATAGTTGAGTCCAAGCAGACTACACCTAGATACTTAGTTCCCTTAGTATCCATGCGCACGTGAATAACAAGTCCTTTAGATAGTATTCCAAACAACAAAGGAAGACTCTGTTTGGTAACCACTCTAATCAATTTTGCTAGAAGATATGTGATTTATTGACAAAAGCTCTTGAAAAAGCGGGGGTATAACAACCACACCGAATATTTCGTTGGAAAATCTGTATGGACTAACTCCAATATAATTCCAAGATAATCAACTAGACAGTCAGAGTCAATCAAGGAAATATATCCAAGAGTTATATCTCTTTTTCTCAATGTAATCAGCAAATCAAACAGATGGAATCCGTGAGCCTGAATACTCTGAGAAACAACTTGAACGGTACCAAAGACCAATGTTCAAGTGTAAATCAATTTTAATCAACAACCAAAGGTTGGATTTAGCAATCGATTGAACTACGCACAACCTGTGATATTTTAATTATATTTCAGACACGAGGAAACCGCAATGCAGAAAAATCCCGGGACCTAGTCCAGTTTTGAGCACCGTACTGTATTAAGGCGCTACAGACTCTATTTTACTACAAGTTAACTTCATACTGGAATGTACTTGATCCCTAACCAAATTCACACTGATTAAGGTACAATTGCGTTCCTTACGTCTCTGAATCCCATCATGACTCTACGCACTTTATTACCTTAGCTGATCTCACGCACAACTAAGAGTTACTACGTCCCAAAGTCGAAGACTTAATAAACAAATATGTCTCCCACAGAAAAGTCTATTCTGATAGATAAATCTGTCTCCCACAGAAATACCTATGAAGTTTTGTTCCGTCTTTTGATAAATCAAGGTGAACAAGAACCAATTGATAATCCGGTCTTATATTCCCGAAGAACATCCCATAAATATAAATCACCTCACAATAACTTAACTATATGGTAGTAGAACAAGTTATTGTGGAATCAGAAAGAATGAGACGAAGAGCTTTGTGATTAATTTTTATATCTTACCTATCGGAGATAAATCTCGAGCAAATCTTATAGAAGATAGTACTCAATACGATAGAACAAGTAAGATCAGAACACGCAACTACAGAGAAAATAGTTGGGTCTGGCTTCAGAATCCCAATGAAGTCTTTAAGCCGTTAACTTATAATGGTTTTAGGAAAAACCTAGGTTAAAGGAGAATAGACTCTAGTTGCAACTACTATCACACAGGAGGTGTGGGTATTAGGTTTCCCAGTTGATAAAGTTCTCCCTTATATAGTATTCAAATCAGGGATTGGTAGCTTTGAAACAAAGCAATCAATATTCACCGTTATATGAAAACCTTATTTAAGATTCAAGCTAAGTTTGCTTAAAACCAAAGCAATATCTCTCCACTGTTAGATGGTCTTAGCTTGTTACACACAAATGAAATATACCTTCATTTAGATATGGGTAACCGTACCTAAACGTGTATAATGAGTTGGTTCAACAATAGTTAACTGAAGTTAGCCATATGAACACTTTTGTATTAACCTCATTCAACAAACACTTCTAGATCATATGATAATCAAATGAATCTAATTGTGTTACTCATAGAGTTGTTCAATTGTTTATATTCTCATAGAAGTATACAAGACACAATTGAAGCAAAATCGGATTGATTCAAGAGAATCAGATCATGAACATTTTAGCCTCGGTTTGCAAAGATTGCATTCCTTAATTTATAGATGTATTTGTTCATGAGTATGAAATCATACATAACCGATTTTAGAATTTAAACCAAATCAGTTTGCTAATTGGTATGCAAACTAGAGTTCCGAACTTTGATCTTTTCCGACATTTCACAAGCAGGTACGCATATGGTCGTTCCAAACCGAACTCAGGTGAAATACTTTGCAAACGGGTACGCAAACTTGGTTCCCAGACTTTAATAGTTAAAACCGTTCACATACGGGTATGCGTACTTGGTTTCCGGACCTGAATCATTCTTACAACAGTTAGCACACGGGTATGCATACTATTCTATATTCAGACAGTGGTTAATTGTTCTTAACTCCCATTTCAATCATTGAAACATCCTTAGAAGACGACAATAGATATCTCACACAAACTATTAGCATATAAGTAATTTTCAAGTGATCGAATGATCAATACGAAACATTCCGAGTCTACATCAAATGACTGTCTCAGACAAATCATGTAAGATGTTACAAGGCGATTTTCACATTATCATCTTTTGACTCATTATTTAGTTTCCAACAAATAAATTGTTTCCAACTAAACTCGTCAAGAACAATGATGAATGTAGTTAAATCAAAAAGTTTTCCAACACATATTCCGAGAAAGATATAAGCGAGTTAAACTTAGCTCGAAATATCAAATGTGTATAATGTAAAGTCTATATAACTATACGACTTAGTATCAATAGGAGATAGAATAGAATAGACTTCGGAGTGATAGATGAGTTCAAGTCTCCATATACCTTTTGTTGATGAAGTTCCTCCAAGGTCCCCTTAGTAGATCTTCGTTTTCAATCGATGAACGTCGTGAAGTCTAAAGCTCAACTACACATTCTATCCTAATCTGAGACATAGATATAAGCAGACTAGAAATCAATACTTATAGTTTTGACACCTACACTTGACAAACAAGCTTGAGATAGCAACGCTTGCGAGTTCGACCGAGCAGTAGCTCTAACAATCTCCCCATTTGTCAATTTTAGTGACAAAACTATCAATACATATGGATTATAAAATAAATAAACTTTTTAGATTCTCATCCAAATGCTTGATTTCCTTGGTTCTTAAACATTCCTTGAATTCTTCGTCACTCCAAGTACTCCAGTGACTCTGAACGTGTTCAACTCGGCATCATAGTTGTTGAAGATCCACAGCCATAACAATAAGAAAACAAATGTTCTCAATTATTGTAATACAATGTCATAGTATTATTACACATAATCAAAGTTCAATTGTATCACAACTTTGAAAATAATACTGCGGTGATATGTATCACTCCCCCTTAGTCAATACTTCATCTCATAATGAAAACCACTCCCACTTACATAATGATTCGTAAACCATATGTATGTAGTGTGAACTACAAAATAATTCTCCCCCTTGTTGTCAATATAATTTGGCAAATGAACGGAAATTAACGGGATCATAATGAAATTCTCATAGAGACACGTCATGACTAAAAGAGAACATATCAACTCTGTTTCGATGATTTCACATGTTCGAAACTTAGTGTATTCATCAAGGAGTTTATAAAGATACAAGATAACTCCTACAATATTCCACAACCGCATTTCCCACAAAGATTTGGCAATTAAGCAAAAGTTCAATTAAGAACTCTCCCCCATAAAATGTCATTCCCGAAAGAACAACAAGAGCGACCTTAATTTTACAAGAAAAGAAGGATTTCTTTGGACATTAACAATTACATGAAACATAAATTTGTATCCAGTAAACTCGAATAATATTAACCACAAGAGAACCTTAATGATTAATTTAATCGGAAACGCTCAACATCAGAAAACTTACGGAACCATACAATACTTTCACATAGAAGTGGATCAGGGAAAGATCAATACTGCGGAATATACAAAAGTTCATTCTATCTTTTATCAATATTTTCATAATGACATAGTAGACTTAACTTTTGACATATGGGACAATCATAGTTCACATATCCCATAACATTTTTGCAATATATATAAAACCAATAAAGATTAATACTGCAAAATCATCTTCCAAATAACTTAGAATTTAAATAAATAAATCTAAAACATTGCAAGATGAAAATCGTTGGCAATAGCTATGTGTAATCACAATATTTTCTATTCCAAACCCTAGTTATCCTTCTTAAAACACAAAAATAAATTCTCATAGGAAGTTTCCTAGACATAAATAAAAAAACTTAAGAAGAACAAAAATAAAGGACTTTAGACATAATCAGCAACTAGAGATCGCACAGAACCAAGTTTCATCAGTTGCTTTCTTCTGTTCAGTCTTCAGAAACTCAAGATTCTTTGTTGCAATTTCAAGTTGTTCACGTACAACCCAAAATCTCGAAGAAGATTTCCAACCAACTGAGATGATATCTGAACTGGAAGATTGTTTTCATGATCAACTGCATGATAGCAGGTTATGGAAATAGGGTTCTCATGAAACTCGATAACTTTGCCAACTTCAACCTTGTCTTCCTTTTTGCATCCATCCACTATGCACTCCATGATATCACAAGAGAATTCTTGACGGTGCGGAACGAGCATATATCAGAAGAAACAGAATCCTTGATATATATATATATATGTGTGTGTGTGGGTGTGTGTGTTTCATAGGGAAACCCTATAGTCACACGTTTATCTTTCCAAACTTGACAGTATTGAAACCGTATGTTTGGTCATGAAGCAGATGCATGGATGTTCGTGGTTATGAACCAAAATTCGGAACCAAGGCACTAATAGACTCTATTTTAGAAGCATGTTTTGACAGAAAATCAACAACAAGTTCTAAATTTTCGACATAATAGCTCACCCTAAAGAAGATTAGAGCACAAGCCATTTGTTGATAAACAACAAATCAACTGTTTAAAGGAAGAACAAAAAAAAGTTCTTTCAAAGCAAACAACAAAGAGCATTATCTCAAGAGTCACGATCATTTATATTACAAGAGTAATAATTATCCGGAGCAAGGATCAAGAGTAAGATGATCATTATTAAAAAAAAACAATATACAACAAAGACCACTTTGTAAATAAGAGGATATCTTCTTGAGAATCATGTCCATCCTCTCACGGTCTCAAAGAGGACGCACAACAGTAAGCAGTCAAGTTTTAATTTGATGAGCATATTGCTCATCAAGGGCATTGTCATTCTCAACTTTTCATTCTTGAACAACATCAAAGAAGTCAATAAATTTAGTATCAAGAGAATTAATAAAAGGAGGACAAGAGATACCTGAAGCTGCTGCCTTCTTAATGCTATGCTTGAGTCTATTTATACTGGTCTTGAGTTCCGAAACACGATTATTGATATGAATATATTCAGGAACGGTTGAGACTTTTGATCCAAAACTTCCTCCAGCCACGGAAGAAGAGTTTGAAGAATTTTTCTTACTCATTGGATCAACAAGGCAGTCATTTGTCCTTATAACACTATTTTTTTTACGATTGTAGAAAGACTTTGTGTCATCTTTGCAGGCAAGAATTGGCCCATCACAACACTTTCCTTGTCTGAGGGTTGGACATTTAAGACCAGAAATATAGAAACATGTTTGATTACTTCCTTAGCCATACAGATAAGAATGTTATGAAGTTCTTCATTCCGCAAACGAAAACGACATCTCCTTTCAAAATGACCCTTGTTTCCGCAATAATAACATCTTAAGGGAATGTTATTAACCATACTCATATGAACATGAGGTAGACAGCCCTTGTTTTTTGAACCTTCTGCCGCTGAAGGTAATTTTCCACGTTTGCCGTCAGTGAAATTTTTCTGCTGGAATTTGCTATTAGTACAAACAAAATCAATCTTGCTACTATGAGTTCGACCGAGCAGTGCTCTAACAACTCTTATGTTTAATGTAATAAACTCATTTGTATGATTAGATCAATCTAAATATTAATTGCTGAAATAATCAATTTCTAGATTCGCAATCAATCAGTATAGATCTCAAAATAGAAACTATAAAGTGATGTCAATCTCATGCACCTAATCAATCAAGTCTATCAAAGATAAACCATTCTATTTGGATCCCAGCCGATCAAGGTTTGTGCACTAAATCCACAAGATACGAAAACTAATAAGAATTCTTCTTTGTCTTGAAATCTTCTATTGCCTTCAAAAACCTGCATAACAACACTTGAATCCTCTTGTGATCAATCACACACAGACCTGAGTCTGTTAGCAATGGATTATCACAAGATGTCTTTAGATCCAACAACAGTTCTAAAGACCCCGTCGATACTTTAATCTAGTCTGAGTGAATCTTATATCATAAGAGAAGATTCTCAAGAATAAACAAACTAGGTGAAATCAAAGTTTCAACAACCGATAATCAGTCAAATCAATCGAAAACTAGTAACAAGGCAATTATCTAGTTTCCCACCAATGGTACTCGTAGAGCTTCTTGATCCCACAGAAGTCTTTAAACGAGCGGTCGTAAGAGATTTCACCTAATTTGGATACTTTTATCTTCGAATAGACGGCTCCACCAGAAACAACAAGAAATGAAGTTTACCTGGCTCCTAGGATAGTTTGCTAGAAACTTAGGTATTTATAGACCAAAGTTGGTTGGACACCAAGGAATTTCCAAAATCGAAATTATTCTTAAGATATGCAATGAATGCCAAATTCGGTTTTCCTACTTCCATTAAATGTGACCTAATATTTCCGAAATCTCTCATAGAAAATCTCCAGTTAGTAAATACACATTACTAATTTTTATTCTCTTGAGCTATGCATTAATTATCGGTAATTAAAGTACATAAAACCAAAAACCTTAAATAAAGGATTCTTAATTTATTTCGGTACAAGATCACCTTGAGCATCAAGGAATTTCTTTGAACAACAAATGATAAGAGTTATGTACATGTTTAAATATGTCGACATCATGAAGATTCTCACCTTGGTAAACCCTTACACCCTAATTCATACACAACGTGAAAAAAAAATGTGAACCATAGTTTTAGATCACAAACCTACTATACCATCACTCCAAAGAATGTTGTGATCGGATACAGTAAGATTCCCAATATAGGTTGTAATCAGTTATGAGATCGGTTACACCTTGCTTCCCGAAGTCATCATGTGACCGGTTACACTTTCTTTCCAAGGTAACTATGTGACTGGTTACACTTTGCTTTCCGAGGTTATCATGTGACTTATTACCACTAACCTCCAATACATCATATGACCGGTTACACTTTGATCCAAAGTGTTTATGTGACCGGTTACATCTAGCATACAACATAGCATGTGATCGGTTACACTAAGTGACCAATTTTAACTAGCTACTCATTATAGTTCATGACCGGTTATACCTCAAATCTTAACATAATCAAGATAGGTTTTACCACTGTTAACTCCATTGGTCATCTTGATCGAAATTTTGATAGTGGTAAATAGAGTTGTCGTTCACTCGGACTTTGTTGAATTGATTCTAGGCTTAAATATAAAAATACTAAAAATAAGAAATTATATACAAAATGTGTCACAGGATGAAGAATTTACTAAGACTCGGGATTCCACTGCTTTTCATGTTCATGGGGTCCATAAATTAATCCTAGACTTTTATAGATCAAAACAAAAGAAACAATAACTCTATTCTTTGCCAAACTAGATTTCGTAAAACATTAGTTGTAAGTTGTGAGCATGACGCATCAAAAGTAATTAAAACCAAGCATGCGACATCAAACAAAATAACCAATAATTAATAGAAATCATAAAACAATTAAATTCTATGCAAATAGTTATAAAAGAATTATTTTAATTACCACATGAACGAAACACAGCCTCCTCCGTCGTCCCAGACATGGGTCTAGCTCCGCATGGTGAAAACACACTCAAAGGAATTTTTCATTGCTCGAAAAGGTGTTTACAAATGATGGAAAAGGTGAGAAATAACTAAAACCGGGTTTGTAAAAATTATATTTGTTACAAACCAAACTGTTACAAAGAACGATAAATATGAAGTATCGTTGGCACTGTAGCAATACGACTGTCTTTTGTGGTCTAATGTTCTTCGTGTTCTTCTTCACCAGCAGAACTGGTTCATCTCTGCAACTTGATTTTTCTTCATCCTCAACCCTATGTTCGCTCCCCTATCACTCCATCCTCTTCGAGTCCCAGGAAATCTTTTTATACTCGACAACGATAAAATATCTCCTCATAACTGCTCTAAATCTTCTCTCTGTCAAGCCATAAACTCGGGAATATTTTCTTCTCTGATTTATCTTCCCATGCACCTGATTGCGTCTAACTCACTCCAAACACGCGGAAAACCTTCTTGCACGCTTCAGAAAGTGTCCCAAGTCCTCCAAACTAGAGCAATGTTCATCTCAAACTCACGGCCAGTCATGTTATCCCGTGAATATCTCAACTGCACACTGACTCCCCTGTTTTATTCCCAACGATTATCCGGCCCAAATAAACTCATTTGAACACCCATACCAGTATTGTTTGGGCATATCACATTTATCCCAATCGAAATCAGTGGTTGAGTCTCACTGATACTCCTCCAAAAATCCAACAGAACATCCTGCAGGAAGAAAACCCGGGAATATGTTCAACCCTTATATCCACCGTTCTAGCCAATTCTGGTATAAACGACGACCATTAATAGCTCTATTGGATCAAAATAGACAAACCCAATGAGTTTCAGCCCTTGAATCTCAATAGAACACGATCAAAACTTCAACCCTAATTCTGCCAGCGTCTGCACTATCTTCCCGCTAATTTTGAAAATTGAAATGAAGAAGAAGAGGTGCCATGATCCAAAACACGGGATCCTTTAACAACAGGGGTGTCCGGGGTGCCCTTATCCAAAATGAGGGTGCCTTTAGTACTTTTCTTCGGGGGTCTAAATCACACTTTTTGAGAAACTTTTTCCACACAAGTGTATTTCTCCAAAAACACCTACACAAACATAAAAACACCATAATAAGTACAAAATCAAGCACTAACATTAGAGACACTGAGGACAATTCAGACACAAAAATGTGTCTATCACATCCAAAAAAGATATTCAAAGAATAACAAGATCAATCATGATTTCCCTTTTGATTATGAAAACACTTCATATATCTACTTCGTTAAACTAATGTAAAGATATATAATTTTCTAGGATGAAATCATACCTATACGATGCACACATAATCAAATAAATATATACAATAGATTATGTCGATGTCGTCTTTATGAAGTTCCAAAAGATAAGCGTTTATCTTTCGTACTATGCTTCCTTGATACTTTGGTCACACTACTATGACAAAGTCTCATCATTAGAGTATTATATATAACATATACAACTTCGCATGTTATGTTTTCAATATAGCGCGACTTGAAAGATACGTTAGGAATTGAAACAAGATCAAGTCAATATTACTAACCTCAAGTGGAAGGATGATGTCGCCGTTGTAGTCGTTACTTATTCTCATTCTTCAGATCTTCAGAGTAATACTTGTATGTCTCAACATCCCTAGACTTTCTAGTCTAACCTAAACGAAGTTGACTCTAGTAGTAATCAAGCGACTCTAGATGAGTTTTTATACTAAAATATGACAACCAACCTTGACATACCAACGCCTGGTGAGTTCAACCAAGCTATGCTCTAACACAAAAGACTATCAAATATTTGAAGACAAGAAGATTTTTCTTATTGGTTTTGTATATTTGTGATTTGCTTCGTGCACAAACTTGATCGGCTGGGATCCGACTAGATCTAATTTATATTTTGATAAAATTGTTATTGATAGTCGTATTTATATAGTGTTAGAGCATTGCTCGGTCGAATTCACAAGTGTTTCTATATCAAGCTTGTTGTCAAATTTTGTTTATCAAAACTATGTCTTTATTTCTAATCTGCAATTAGTCAAGTCTCGGATTAGGATAAAAGTGTGTAGTTGAGAATCAGACATCACTCTATTCCACCGTTTGAAGGCGAAGATCAACCGAAGATTTTGGGGAACTTCTTGAACAAAAGGTAAGTGAAGACCGAACCACATATTTCTCAAGTTATATTCATCCTTCTATCTACGAGACGATGTCACATGACTAATTAGACTATCGCAAGCATATCAAGAATTTCGAGTCAAGTTTATCTTGGTAATTCGTTCTCGAAATATATATGACTAAGCTTAATGAAAATTTGTTTATACTTGATGAATTTCGATTAAGGATAATTTATTGTTCATAATCTAAATTGTGATTCAATATAATCATTCGAAAATAGTATGGAATAGTGATATGTGTCATTGATGTTATTGGGGAATGTTTCGAATTGATTTAGAGAGAAATATAGAACTACTGTAAATATGGATACATGACAGTATGCATACCAGTTTCACATACTGGTGTTGATGGTGGATTTTCAACCAAGGCTAAAATCATAAAATCATGATCTCGCATGTTTCTGATACGACTTCAGAAATGTATGTGAAACTTAGATTTTAGGATTTGTGAAAGCTCATTTCACAACCTCTGACTGCGCGTACATCCTCTCAGTGTTTTGTATGAATATGTTATTTGTAAAGCCTCTCAGCTGAGTTTTTTGACACTTCGTAAATTTCATCAACACCTTTATATAGAATCGAAATGATTGGACGTCTCCTAGACATATTGCATACTAGTATAGAGCGTTAGCGTCTTCAGGATGCCACACTGTTCCCTGACTATGTAGAGCGTATATGTATAGAATCTCTTAACGAAGGCTCATAGACATATTGTATGCTAGTATAAAGTGCTAACGTCTTCAGGATGCCACGCTGTTCCCTGACTATACATAATCAATATTCAGAACGAGTATGATACTTCTATCATTTCATACCTTTGTTCTTGAATAAACTCGCTCCTAGACATATTGCATGCTAGTGTTAAGTAATTCATAGGTTAAATTCTAGTGCAACGTTCATCAATCGAATTCCTAGAAAAATAATATATTCTATCTCATTACTCCGTTGCATGGCTTATTACCGGTTGAATTCCATGAATTAACAATAGATTCACTGTTCGGGCATCTAGGCCACCACCGAGTAAGCCCCGAGAAAATGGTGCTAGTGTACTTAACAATAATGCACGAACAAGCACCCACACGCATGAACGAGCATTCAAAAATATGGACGAACGAGGAAACATATGTGAAACAAGAGAAGTATAATAATAAAATATAAAAAAAGAGGCGCGCGGGACCGGGCCCACCGACCCGCCGGTCCACGCCTCTCTCCTTTTTATTTTTTATTTTATTTTATTACTTTCCTCATCTCATGAAAACTCCCTTATTTGAGCAAACTTCCTTGTCTGAGCAAAACTCCTAGTTTCTCCATATTTCCCTCACACGATGATAAATATAAAAAATAGGGAAGGGTGCCACAGGACAGGGCCTACTAGATGGCCGGTCATGCCCTCGTGGCCGGTCCCACACCCTATAATCCCTTATTTTATTATTATTATTTCTTCCTTCATCTCATGGAACTCCTTCGTTTGATAAAAAAACCCTGGGTTTTTCCATATTTCTCAAACTACCAAAAAACTAAAAGTCAAATTATCACATGACCGTCCGGGATTCTCATGGAAAACATTAGAATATCATTATTTTGATATTCTCAAAATATTGGTCGCGCGAGCAAAATTTTACTTGCTCACTCAAGCAAAATCGAGAGTTTCAGTCAATATCAAACTCTTCTGAAAATCCAAAATACTGCTCGAACGCGCACTAGAAAATATCAAAATTCTCAGGATCGAGTCACGGACAATTTGATGACGCGGCATGCCACCTTGACTGACCAAGGTCGTCCCTTAGGCTTGCAATGAGCCGGTCCCACATACATTAATGATTTTGACCTAATTTTACTTCTACAGTTCATATTGGGTTCAAACTCTTTCCAATCAACATGGAACTTAATCAATCAACCACCAGCTGGTCCCACGACCACCAGGGCCCTTCTCATACCCCTTGGACTGTCCCTCCCCTCTCCATCATTAGGTTTTACCACTTAATGCTCAGACGAGCACTATTTTAATAATGATTAAACAAGCATTTAATCATCCTTTCACCAACTGGTCTACAAAGAACTTTGGTGCATGCTCATGCGAGCACCTGAGCGCTAAGTGGTCGGCCCATCATCCCATGTATCCGGTCCCTCTCTCACTCACCGTTGATTTTCAGTAAATCATCAATTCATCAACAATCGATCAAAATTAGGGTTTCAAACCAAATGCTCTACAAACCATAATTCTGAGCAGGTTCAAACACTAATAATTTTATGGTGATCCAACAATCAACATCCTAATTAATTATACAATATTCGGTCTAACTACCGGTATTTTTTTAATTAATATTTTATTTGGTCTCGCTACTAATAATTCATGAATCGAGCAATATTTCTCAAACGAGCAATATTTATTTTGCTCATCTATAACACTAAATTGCTTAATACACGATAAAATGGGTTAAGAACTCACTGATTAAACTATCAATTGCTCGACCGAGCAATATTCCTCATGTTGATTCAATTATCAACATTCGAGAATTTTATTGATCCAACAATCAATATTCTTATTTATATTTAATGTTTGGTCATGTTACCAACATTTTTGCTCGACTGAGCAACATGGTTCGAACGGACGACCATCAAACGTTTCTGATTCCTACTTTATCATTCGATCACTCATGATATATTAGATCCGAAATGAGCATTCTATATAATTCATCAATATCCTTTATTTTCTGTCGAATACTCGACATATCAAAATAAGTCCTCGATCGAGCAATCTCATCGGACGCTCGAGCCAAATTATCAAAATATCATTATTACTTCGACTGGTAAAATGATATATCAAAATTCTTCAAGACTTAATGTCTTTCCATCATTGTGTCCCAGCAGGAACCTTATGCTCAATCCATGAGTCTCTGAGCATACCACATTCGTTCATTATGCTCGACTCATCAAGGCTAAGACTCATCGTCCAGTCAAGTCAGCAACTGACTAATTAAATGCATGTTTGCCATGCAGACTCCACATTCGTGAGACATCAATCACATCACATGGGGGATAATCACTAGGGTTTTGGTATGGCGGCCTAAGACACGTGTGTACACCCACGATGAGAAATGTGAGTAAGTCATGCAAATGATTGGGGAAGTTATCAAAGTAGTGGATGGACAATCAACCAAGTCTCCGCACGACATGGAACTAGTTTACCCACGATTTCCCACTTTCCCACTATTTCTCTCCAGCAACCGTCACACTTACTGGCATCAATGTATCTATTATTCTTACAATATAAATAAGTTTCTGAATCCACGATTGAACAACCAATAGTCAATCACACGATAATTTCGATCAACAAGAAATTATCTCTCAATCAATCAGAACTTATTCGAACCCAGCTGTTCACAAAACTTGCAGAAATATCCAACACATCCGTAATCGATCATCAGTAATCTCACACACTTCTCAGCTTCCCTCCTATAAATCGACCCTCATCCCTCTTTGTGACCGAATTTACTCTGGAACGGCCATTGTCTTAGTTTAGGCCGGAGTCCTACTGATTGATCTCTCGAACTCAAAGCACTCCCGTGTAGTGCATCTGTTTAAAAAAGGTTTCAGAAAATTGCTCGGTCGAGGAGTAATAAGCACGAAAGTACGATGCTTTTTCACCCACAATTACAATAGTTATGAGTCATTATTTCTCTAATAAACTTGTTTTAGATGTTTTTGGAAGAATAAGCTCTTGTGGAGAAGTGGCTCGAAAAAATGTTATTTGCACCCGGAAGACACGTGTTATTCGGACTCACAGTGTTGGTTAAGGGGCACCTCAATTGATAAGGGGCACCTTCTTTACTATTCAGCACATGTTGCTATTCACATTCCAGAATCGGTTAAGAGCTGTCCTTTTTCTTCTTCGTTCAAACACAAAAATTGGCGGGAAATTTTGGCTGTGTAAATGCGATATTTTCTGGAGCATATTTGGACAGGTTTTTACGTGAGAATTTTATGCAGTTGGATTGGTATAATCCTGTTTCAACTAAACAGGACTGGGAAGTCCATCAGAATCGGAAAACTTGGGCTCGTCACGTGGAGTTTTTGTAAAACAGGGCGAGGGAAATAGTCAATCAACTGCAAGATTTTCTGGGTAAAATTGGACGTGATTCTTGGAAGCTTTCTTGTTGTTTTGGATAAGAAATGAGCTATCACAACTGAACAGGGTAGATAGTATATTTGGTTTCGAAAATAAAGAGGTTTGGTAGTGATTCTTGTAAAACAGGGAGAGAAGAAAAATACTCGGGTTTTTGTTATACTGTCACGAGTTAATTGAGTTATTTTTGGAAGTTGCGGAAGTTTGGCTCAATCCTTAACGTGTTGGAAACGTGAAGAGAAGACGTATGTAAACCACCAGAAGATGTATGCAGAGAAGAGAAGACGTATGCAGAGAAGAGAAGACGTATGCAGAGAAGAAAAAAAGGAAGTAAAATATATTCCCATGACTGTCGAACTAATGAAGATTATTTTGGATTGAATACCGAAGATTTTGGTTTCTTGGGCTATAAAAAGGAGTCTTGGGGGTTCATAGAAGACATGGAGTGATAGGGGAGCCAACAGAGGGTTTAGGATCGAGAGAAATCAAGTTGCAGAGAATAACCAGTTCTGCTGGTTAAGAAGAGGACGAAGAACATAGTGCTGCCGAGAACTGTCGTTTTTAAACAGTGTCTGCGACAGTTTTCGTAACACTTGTTCTCAGCTTCGCAACAGATATTTTGAATTCACTAAGCTTACATTGTAATAGTGTTTCTGTAAAGCGTTGCGAAATTCTGGATTTAATTATTTTCTCTCCTTTTCATCTTTGTACACACTTTTTGAGCAATAAAAAATTCTTTTGAGAGTGTATACAACATGAGAAGCTAAATCCCTACATTGGGGTGAAGGAGGAATCCGAATTTCATACATGGGTGAATTTATTTTATTCTTTTTATGACTTTTGCACTTATTTTAAATTGATTTATGATTTGAATTTTTTAGTTATTTTTTTATTTGATGGGTCATGCTTGCTTAAATGTTTGATGTCCCATGCTTACAATTTATAACTAATATTTGAGAATCTACTTTGGCAAAAATTAGAGTCCATGTTTTTTTTTATTGATCTATAATTGCTGAAGAATAAATAATTGAACCTTATGATATGAATTCGGTGAAATCCTAGCCCCTGTAACTCCCGCTTTTATTTAATTTCATTAAATATTTAAATTTCATCTTCACAAGTCTTAGAGTTCGAATCCTATTTACAACAACAATATTGAAAAATCCCATGAAGGAGTCCCTATCTGCGCGGTCGTCTATTCACTTTCCCAAAAAACCAGCAAATCGTTTTGCCCCATCAACAGATTGGCTTCCACAGTGGGAGATTAATCTCTCGGTTGCAATATTAATTTTCACAAAGATGGCCGGTCTTAGGTCTGATTCAACTACTCAGAAATCCCCTCAGAATCTTTCAAATGGAAATGTTCCTCCTTCAAACACTATATCTGATGGCACGGTCAATGGAGAAGTCCCAACCCTGATCGAGTTGGCACGGGTACAATAAATCCACACAAGGAACATGGACCTAATGAAAGAGACGATAAACAACATACTTAATATCCTCGTAAGGTTAACATCATATTTAAGGGCGCCTCTGCTCCAGAAATTCCGACACTAAGGGCCAACTCCTCAAATGATGATCATCCTAAAGCCCACAGTTTCATTACTTATGAGAAGCCGGTGGACCAGGAAGTTACACATTTAATCGAAAATCTATGTGAACTCCTGCACTTCTCCAGATATCAACGTACGAACACGTTTGTTGCACTCGACCAAATATCATCTGACGTGCAAATAACCCCGTCATTTCTAGTACGTAGTTGAAGAAGTATCCATGGTGTCTGAACATTCGATAAACAATATCACCTTCACTGAAGAAGATCGAATGGCAGAAGAAGGACATAATCGAGCCTTGTACGTGACTGCTTTTATCAAATACTCTGAATTCAGGAGAGCTCTCGTCGATACAGGCACTTGTACCAATTTAGTTTTGATAACTATTTTGTTTGATTCATTATAATCCCTATTTTTCTCCTTTTCCAATTTTGTTGACTAAAAGCTGGAGAATTATTAAGTAGTATCCAACTTCATACATATAGCTTTTCGAAGCATTATGTAAGGGAGAGTGGATTATGAACTATAATTTTTACTTATATGCAAAACAAGTAAGTATTGAGTAAGGGGGAGAACATATCATCGTAGAATTGCTCCAAAGTTGTGGTACAATTTAACTTTGAGGAAGGTAATAATACTATGTTTTTGTATAACAACCATTGAGTAGAGTGATTTTTCATTCTAATAAAGCTCTAATTGAGTATTTCATAGGTTGTTATCACTATGGATCTTCAACAACAAAGGTAAACGAACACATACAAAACCATAGAATAAGTTGAAGTACGAAGAATTCAAGATGATGCTGAAGAACCAAGGAAATTAAGGATGGTGGATTTCGAGCTGAAATATCGATTTATTGTTGAATTCATATGTATTAACATTTTTCACTAAAATTGACAAAAGGGGAGATTATTAGAGCATAGCTCGGTTGAACTCGCAAGTTTCTCTTTATCAAGCTTGTTATCATGTTAGATGAACAAAACTATATCTTGATTTCTAATCTACTAAAGTCAAGTTTCGGACTAGGTATCTTGAGTATCAGACATCATTGAATAACCCTCTAAGATAGAAGATCGACGAAGACATTTGGAGAACTTCATTAGAAAAAAGGTATGTGAAGACTGAACCATTCTATCTTTACAAGACTATGTTGTATAACTTCTGGTAGATTTAATATTACAAAGAAGAAATTTTGGGTCAATCTTTCCTTGTTAAAAATCTCAAAATATGATTTAACCAATGGATGTTCATTGGTCCTTGATTAACAATCTTAGTTGTTTTTTTTGATGCAAAACTTAGCAATCTTAGTCCGAAACAATTTATTGTCAAGAACTTTTTTCATGGTAAATGGATCATCTACGTAGATACCAAAAACATATTGTGCCACGTGGCGCAATATTAAAGGTGAAGCAACTTATTATGTTACAACAACACACGCTACATCTCTTCTTAGGATGCTTAGTTATGAAGATATCTCCATCAACGCGTGGTGCACTATTAAAGGTGGGAGTAGCAAAGTACGCTGCAATGGAGTACACCAAATCACTACCAAGATTGCTTTATTGTTAAGCAATAGGCTATAGTATAGGCACGTGGGTGCGTTTGTTTGACAGATGTAGCTGAGCAGTCTATACAACATTAATGCGAAGGTGTGTTCTTCAACCAAGTGGGCTCAGGGTACGTGGCATCCTATGACTGGCGAAGGTACGCGGCCAACGAAGGTACAACTTGTACAGAGGTTTCACAGTTCACGATGGCACGTGGAGGAAGCTAAGGCGGCATCCTATGACTGGCGAAGGTACACGACCAGTGAAGGTACAACTTGTACGGAGGTTTCACAGTTCACGATGGCACGTGGAGGAAGCTAAGGTGGCATTGTATGATTGGAGACGGGGAGAGGCCAACGAAGGTACCAGATTGACCAAGGACCATCGGATCTCGATGGAAAAGAAGACATCAAAGATATACATGATGCATATGGAGCTATAAATACCCATCCTTACCTCAAGAGAAAGGGACAATTGGGTTGGTTAAGAATTAGAGAAAAGGCTCTCTCTTTCTACTATTTACTTTATGAGCTTCATAGTTTCTTTAATGGGCTTCTTCCACCTTTTTGTACCGATATCATCAATAAACTTATCATCTTTATCCGTGGACGTAGGTTAGGACTAACCAAACCACGTAATCTCTTGTGTGATTTGTTAACTTAGTTGCACTTACATTATCTTCTCACTTAGATATTTATTTACCGATTTATCTCTGTTTTCAGAGTTATATGCTCACCTGAGATATCTCTTTATTTAGCTTATTTGCTTACTTCTATCTGTTTTACATACATACCTTTGTTTTCTTAGTATCTGCTCGTACGAAGTATCTTTACTTACTTAGTATATATATGATCTTCTGAGTAGATCTCATTTTGAACATATCTTTTATTTACTCAGCGATACTACTTAGTATATGATCCTCTGAGATGCTCATGTTACGTAGACTATGGGAAAAATAGTAGTCACAATCTAAAAATTTCCTAATAGTGGTATTTTACATCAATGGCAAATGAGAATGTATCAAAAGAGAGTGTATGAGAACTACTGAAATATGGACTCAGGGAAGGTTACCGAACCATCTCGCGAACCATGGATATCTGAAGTTTCGGAATATAGGTAGGTCTAGGAACCCAGTTCGCAAACCGTGGAGTTCTAGATGGGACAGTTCATGAACTCTGATGATCTAAATTTGTAAAATAACCAATGGTTCACGAACCCAGTTCATGAAATGTAGACATCTGATTTTGAGAATAACTGAACGGTTCACGAACCGTAGCGCCTTGAATTCACGAACCGTTTCACAAACATTCCCATTACATATTAGCAGATATTCAAAGACTATTTCGTAAATATGTCTAATATTGCTATGACTCTCATAAACACCTCGAAGACATCTATGATCACTAAAACACATGTATGTGTATCATGATTCAAGTCTCAAGTGTTTTTATGAACTCATTGCTTACAAGTTCAGAAGGCATATTTTCCAAGAACTATAATTTTACATGGTTCTGGAACCCGGTCCACAATGTATATTCTTTTATATGATTTTAAGACAAGTTTCTCACATGCTTACTTGAAACCCTAACTAGAGTTTCATCTAAAAAGAGAAAGTGTTTGCTTAATTTTCAAGTTATCTTAGCTTGAATTCTAAGCAACCATCGGTCTTGAAAATCTATATATAAAGAGACTCATTTAACTGGGAAAATCAATCCATGACACTTCTGCGTCCTAGTTAATTATTAGAGTCGTCCTCTATTGATTAAGGTTTCCTCTGAGAAACATAATTAGGTCTACGAATAAAAGACTTTCACTGAGGGATTCGTGAATCCATGTCCGACTATCTTTACCTTGATAATTCGTGTATCCTGATCTTATTATTTATGTTACCGAGGTTTTAGTAATCTCTTTCAGGAACAAGATAAATAAAAATCGCAAAGTTCTCTTCGTCTCACACTTTGTGATTCCTCAAGGTAAATATCTGAAAAGTATTCTTAATTTATTAGTTCACGACTGTTCATTAGAGGTGGTTAAGAATCCAAGATTCTCAGCTAACTGAATATAAGTGTTGCGAATTTGTAAGGTTTGCTAGGTTTGTCTATTGCGAACAAATTTCCAAGCCTTGATCTGTTCGATCTAAAGCGAAAGCAAATAGGCTTGTATGTTAGAGGCAGATTTGTATCAAAAGTCTTCGCTTAGGCTGAAGCAACTCTTATGATGTAAAGGACGTCATCTAAGGGAATTGATTGCGTAGAGCCTTGCGAGGTTCAAGAGACGTAAGGAGAACGGATGCAGCCGAATTGCTTGGAGGGTGAATTCGGTATCAACTACATTACAGTCTGAAGTATGATAGTAGGCTATTGTCTGTAGCGGTTTAATACAGTTCGTTGTTCAAATCCGGACGAGGTCCGAGGTTTTTCTACAGTTGCAGTTTCCTTGTTAACAAAACTTCTGGTATCTTGTGTGTTTTCTTTTTTCGCATTATATTGTTTATCTTTATAATAAGAATAACGCAATTAGTACATACCCAATTCTAATAGATAAGTTCATAATAATTGTGATCGATTACGAGACTCGTTCTTGTAGAATTTGTATCTTGAAAGATAGATAGCAAGTTTCATACTTGGCAAATCCGATTTGATTATTCGGAGGTGTGGTATTTATAGGCGGTATACAGTCGACCGTTGGCGATACTGAGTCGAACATTGACGATATAAACAACATCGAGCGATGTTGAGAAAATATCTAGTGATAGGGTCTCCATCGCTGACGAAATAAATAATATCCTTCGATGAGAATTCAATCGCTTAATTCTTGTACCACTGACACAACTGGTTTGTCATACCACCTGATATCACAGATAGATATTTTGGTTATAGTGCATAAAAGTAGGCTTTATGCATGGCATTAATAATACATTACAACTACATGTAGTTGGTAATGTCATGCACTGCTAACGCTGACATGCCAAACAGACCCTTAGAAATATTGGTATGTCATCATGCATGCTAACTCTGAGTGCCAAACGGACCCTTGGAAATGTTGGTCAAATTGAGCTTCCTCCTGGCTATTGTCTTGGACTGTTGGACAGGTGGAACTCTCTCTGGTCAGAGCCGATAAACACAATCTTCCTCTCTTCTCCCGATTAATCCCAACCAAAAGCACCACAGGTCGTTCTTCAATCTTTGGGAGGAAAAATGGTATTTTCCGCAAACCCATTATCTCTAAGTGTTCCAGAACCAGCTTTCGAATCATGGCATCGGGATACTGGTTACCTCGAAATTCTCGATGAACGAACCACAAATCTCGATCATCACTCTTCTTACTCGAGCAACAACCAAAGTGATAAGAAAACAACCACCACCGCCGCCGCTTCTAGCACCACAAAATCTTCATCGTCTTCAACGATTACATCAACGTCGACCATTACTTATACTTTATTTGCATTAAGTTTCTCTTACTTATCAATAATCTTCTCTCTTTTCACTCTAAATCCTTTTTCTAAACTCACAACCGATGATTTCTCAGGGAACACCCTATCTTGGACTGTTGGATTTATTGGTTCTTTTGATTCTTACTCTTTTCCTTCTACTCCTTCACAAGCTAAACTTAGGGTTCATGAGAATATTAAGCGTTATGCTCGGAATTATGCTACACTCCTTGTCTTGTTCTTTGCGTGTTCATTGTAATTTGTTTGCACTTTTCTCAATTGTGTTTTGATTTCTAATTTGTTTATGTTGAATTTTAATTTTTAATTATTGGATTAAATTATGTTACGTTGGTGAATTCCAGGTATCAAATGCCCGTTTCTCTTTTAGGGTTGGTTTCTGGTTTAGCACTTTGGGACAGTGTTAGATATTGTAGTCATCGATGGAATTTGGAAGAATATCCATCTTTAAAGCTAACTTTGGTTCGATTTGCTCAATGTGGTGAGTTTTTATCTCGATTGCCAACCTGTTTTAAAGTTAGTTTGATTGTTATTAGTCTGCACTTGACATGTTACCATACTCATTAAGTATTGCAATTGCTTTCATTGATTTCACTTGTGGAGTTGGTGAAGTGTATGCCGTTGTCTGTGGTTCAAATCATATTATTTGCACAAACACGGAGAATCACGGGATCAACTAGACATAAGTTCACTTCACAATTTATCTCTTTGGAGAGTAGTACTAATTTGTAAACGTTTGGCTATTGAGTTAAAAACAATCTTTTGCTGAGTTCAGAACCATGGACATCAGAAAACATAAGAACTAGAAAAGGGTTAGTCACTGGATTTTAAGAAAACACAAATATTATTGGTGAGTGTGATGAATTTGGTTTATCCACGAGCAGATCAGCATCCTTGATTTAGAATCGGAACTTGGGACCACGGATAGAAGATAGAAGATAGTTGGTCAACCTAAATACCTAATCATGTGCAGAGAACAATATCTGCACAGAGGATTTTTTACCTGATTTACTATGGGTTAGCACTGACGTGGTCGTTCGCTGCTGGCATTAGTTTATCAGGCAAATACAGTCTCCCATCATTGCCATTAAGTACTACCTAATATTCAATCTGCTGAGTGTTAGATTCTTAAGTGTTGTATGTATCTCTGCTGAATATTAGATTCTAATCTGCTGAATATTAGTCTTGCATCTAAAGCAGTTTTGATGGCATTTATAACTGGTAGAATACCTTGGATGATTGTGAATAGATGGCTACAGATCAAGCAGTACATTGCCACAACTACTTCCAGACATTCTTTCCGGGATATTAAATTTTCTGCCGGTAAGATGGCCAAGAAAGGAGTTCTTCTAGATAGAGGTGAGGTGGTTTTCTATGAGGAGAAACCAGTTTTTTTGAGGGGTATGGAGTGTGAGCAAGCATTATATTCAGTTAATGTTTAGTTTGTAGGGTATAGCCTTTGAGTGTTTGTATGCTTTTTGCAAGTTTTTTGTAATTCTCTGCCTATGACTTAATGTCTTGGCTGTTTTTGTTTTCCTTTGGTTTTTTTGAGTAATAAAATTACATGATTAAACAAAAAAAGAATAAATAAACACAAGGATAAATCAAAGGCTTACTGCGAAGAGGAGAACTGGCACAAATAATCAGCACATGTGTGTCCAACTTGCTGCTGCGTATAGGAAAATTACGCCGTGTTTATCTGGAAGATCACCTTGAGTTTTCTTTCCGCAATATTCGTTGTCATTTCATGTTTACAGTATGCTTGTTTCTAGGTATTTACGTGTTTGACAGATATATAAATATGCAGTGATTAGCCTATACATTTCACTTTACCGAAATAGTTGTTACCAAGTTCTCGATCAGTTTCTTCGTTGCAATTAGATTGATAACTTACAAAATGTATGTACTGTGAAATCCTTTAACAGGTTGGAAATATGGAAATGTTTTCATTAATGAATGGTTGTGCATAATTTGTTGACAGTTGGCTTTGAACTAATAAAATCTGTTTTGTTCTTCCAGCAACTGCAGTTATTCTGTATTGTTCCAGCGTTCAGATAGCTACCTTTTGGGCGATTGCCGTCGGTTATGCAGGTTTGTGTTGGATCTACACTTGTATAAACCGTTAAACGTGCTTTACTTTTCTTGTATTGCATCTTAGTTTCCTACTTCTTTTTCCAGTTATGCTTATGCATGCCTCATAACGGAAGTTAAGTCCATCAAAGCAATCTGCTCGGGCTGACGGGAACAAAAGGTTTCTGCAGAGCAAAAACAGGGGTTAACTACCATATTTTACCTCATTACCTCATTCCAGCATGATACTTCTCAGGAATGAGAAGAGCCAAGAGAAATCAGACTAAAGTTGCGATTTCTGTCCTCATGGAGAAATCTGTAGTCCATACAGAGAGCCAGAGCCAGGAGGGAGAGGATTTCTTTTGATTTAACCATGGGTCATATTCACCATATGTTGAAGTAAGATCAAATTCTGTCCCAGTAGCATAAGGAGCATCATGTATATTACTATAATGTTTTGCCAGTTGTAATGTACCTGAAATAAGATATCCTCCTAAATTTCCAAGTGTTTAGAAGATGGCTATGTGGTTTGACTATTATTCCAGAGCTAATTAATCTGATGCTTCTCTTCTGTGGGTCATGCCATACTTTGATTATTTTATTTTTTTTTGAGAATTGGTTGACTTATACTAAAAAAAAACCAGCTAGATGATTAAAAGCTCATTAAAGTTTGCCCTGGACAGGGATGGTCTCCTCCAATAAGCTCCCAAATCACCAACTTCAAATGAGAAACATAAAAAGTATATGTAAAGACCTCGGAAAAAAATTGGACTTGCACACGTTTGTTTGCCTTATTAAAACCTTGACAAAGAAAATCCGATGTGGTAAAACTTGACCAAGTTGCCTCATTAAAACCTTGACAAGGAAAACCCAATGCGGTAAAACTTGACCAAGGAAAGAGTACAACTGTCCAAAAATTTTGACAAAATTAAAACTACCTAAAAAGAAAAAATTACATTTATAATCCTTCATAATTATATGAATTCGTCGTTCTCCATCGGTGCTAATGAGCTGTCTTCTATGGTTGGCAATATGTATGTCGCCACAAGTAAATTGTGGAAGTTGAGCGTCCTCACTCGTGATAAAACTATCAATGAATGGTCCTGAGCCTTTCTATTAATATCAAGACTAATAGAAATGTCATAATGGCTTGTAAAGGATAAGAAATTCGTCCTTTTGGAGATTGAGAATGACGGTATAGCCTTTTTTGCAATCAAGAACTTCTAAGATGAGAAATGTATCTCTAACAAAATACAAGTAGATGAGTCGCGATTTGTAAAACCGGACCAAGACAATACATAATCAACGATGATTTCAACATCATGTTGTTTCACACGAACATTCAAAAATCCTAGAAAAGAAGAACTAGCCAAGCTTTGATTAAGCTCATACCTTGCTTAAAATGACAGACGAGACAAACCAAGCTAATCTTGACATGGACTCTATACAGTCGAACATTATGCAAGAGTTGAGTAGATACTCTTAAAGACAAGAGATTAGCGTTACACCCCCCTTCTATTGTGCAACCCTCTTATATTCCTATCAAAGGTAGTAGGCTGCTTTATATCTCAGTCTTCATATTTACCGCTTCTACTCCTCCTTCTTAAGAAGAAATTTAATTTTGATTCTAAGTGTTTAATTTGATTCTTCACTGCTGATTGTTGGATTCGAAGAATGTTTACGAATGAAAATTCTCTGAATAAACTTATAATCCAAACCAGGGGAATAACAAAAGCCAACCACATTGGCCCCAGTACACAACCCCGGTAATTGTCCATATTTTGAATTGGTTTTCATTTCGAAAATCATGAATTCCTTCGATAAAAAGAATAACAAAAATATGTTATTTGCAGTCTTTGCTTTCGGCCTCGTTTTGGTGCGGTACATGCAGTATTTCCCTTGTCACCCTCATGTCCTCGTCCAAACGCAAGTAATTCTAATTTTGAGGTAATAACTGTTTTTTTTAAGAAAAAGAAACAACTGTAAACCATATTACAGGACAAAATTCACAAGAAACCAAAAGAAAATCATGTTATTTTAATTTACTAACTGTTAATGGTAAGATTTTGTAATTTATAACTAAACTGTTAATGGTTGGATGATGATTAAAATATCTGTAATCAAACAATCAAACCCATTCCCTAGCCGTCCAAAACCCTAAAACTAGACCAATCAAATCACACACATGCTATGGGTCTAAAAATCCAAATAAGCCTACAACATTAACAGTTTCATGACCCGTCGCCTAGTATTAACAACCATTTTTTACAGGGGAAATATAAAAAAGAATAAAAGAAAAAACAGCTCATAATTCTCTTTCTTAAAACCATTGCAAGTAATATTTTTCCCGATCTCTCTCAAAATCTGATAAAAAAAAAAGAAGAAGGAGAAGAAGAAGAAAGAAACCGACTGAGTAAACAGAGATCCGAGGTTTTCCCTTTTCAGTGCTTCACAAATCTTCCATAAAAAAACAATCTTTATACGCTTCAGGTATTTTACTCTATCTCTTTTATCAATAGTTAACTAACACACTTATACGATCTTAATTTAGACAAATGAGAAACCCTAGATTTTAATTCTATTGATTCCGAAACGATAAGTGTTGCAAATTTCGCTTTCTAATTTGTTAGTGGGTTATGTCAGTATCCATTGTCTACCAAATGAAACAATGAAATTGAAAGATAAATTTCTTGGCTTTTAGTTTAAGTGACACTAGCATTGTTGATTGATATATAATGGGGTTGATTAGATCTCAAATTATCTGAAAAATTGACTATTTTGTTGATTTTAATATATTATGTATTGTTTATATTGCAGTCATAAATTTGCTTTTTGGTATATTGAGCCAATGTCGGTTCTTTGTGGTTGTGACGATGAAGAGGGTATAGAAGAATATAAGAAATTTTGCAGGATTTGACTTGGCTTTACTGCCCCAGACCTCTCCATTTTGTATTTTAGTAAGTTAAGCTAGTAACGAGGGGGGTTATATTTGCAAATATGGCTGATGCTGCAGCAATAATGGATGCCATCGGATCCAGATTCAATTCACTTGAATTGATTGGAAAAGGATCATTTGGTGATGTTTATAAAGGGTGAGTACTCAATCTTGGTATCTTTTATATTTCAGATTTGGTAACTGGACGACTACTATTTTGTTGATTTGCATACACCCAATTCTGTTGAGAACCCTTTTGAATTTTTATCCAATAGTTTCTTGGCAACACAAGGCAAGATTGCGTCTTTTCATACTGAATATCTGATGTTGATGTTTTAGTAGGAGTAAGTTGTGTGTTCGACTGTAAGTGAACAAATTTACTTGAAAAATAGGAATACTTGTTCCTTATGCATGAACCTGGATCAGAACCTTAACCTCAGTAAGCATATATATGCCATATGGTTTCGTCAATTATCAGCTCCAAACTCTATAAACTGCCTATAAAAATCTTTTTTATGCGTAAGGTTTTAGTGTACTACAAATCTTCTGCAATTTGAGAGTTTCAGTTTTCACTATAGATTGCTTTGCAATTTGTAAGCAGTAACACTGCATACTTTAGTTGTTATGCTGCACGTCTTTATTTTACTAATGCAACTTTTTTTTGTATCGTGAACTGAAGACTTTCAGTTGAACTTCATTATCATATCTTACACACTCAATACCGCGAGATTGTTTTTAGTTAGATTTATTTTTTATTTGGTAAAGTTTTTTCGTTAACAGTTTCATTATTTGGTTCAGTTTCATACACAAATTTATTATTGTACTTTATGTTTCTTTACAGGTTTGATAAGGACCTCAGCAGAGATGTTGCTATTAAAGTTATTGATCTAGAAGAAGCGTGAGTGTAACTTGGCTTCTAATGTTTAATTGTTTTAGAACTTCTGCTTCATCTGTCAGACCCTGTGTTTTCTATGTTTACTAGCATGAGCTTGGGTAGCTATGTACGTAAAAAGTTTCCACTAATTTATTAGTTGAACAATTCGATTTTGGATTTCTGTCATGATGTGTAGTTGCATAAAACTAAAAGACGACCCTTTATGGAAAGCTGTAGGTTTGACCATTCCCCTATATGAGCAAGTCAAAAACGAAGCTGATAATATTTAATGCAGGGCGATCAACTTCCGTTAGTATATATGCTACCATTCGATTTCTAGAGTCTATCTGAATTGGAAATTACCCTGAATTGAACACAAGTCATGCATCTGCCAACCTTTACTTCAAGTGAATTTCCAATACAACATCGTACTTATCCCTTTTATTCTGCTGGTCTTCTCTTTTATATTCTTTCTCCAATAGCCTTACAGAGTAGTATTAACTGTTTCAGCAATCATATCAGATCATGAAATGTTTCAGAATTAGGTTTATTCTTAGTTTTAACCTTTTTAGTTTCGGCAACCCAAGAAATTGTATGCTTGAAGTTGAAGTTTGGGGAAGGAAACCCGCAGCCATCCTAGACGTGTCAGTTTTAGTAATGTACTTTTCAAATATTGTTTAGCGAATCCCCTATGTACTTTAGTTCCATCCCTCAGTACTACCAACCCATCTTGCACATGTTCTTAGATCTTAGTTTCTTACAAAACATTTTCAACATCATTTTTCTCCTATTCTTCTTTGGTCTATAACCTAGACCCTTCTCCGAAGTTGGCTTTCCTCTTAATTATGGATTTATAAGTATTCAACTTTATTGAGATTTACTAAAAAATTGTCCCAAGTGGTTATTTATTTCTTGTGGTCTTGTGCAGAGAGGATGAAATTGAAGATATTCAAAAGGTAGTTTCTTCACACTTCAACATAATGGTTCCTTCTTTGTCACGTTGAAGCTGTTCTTTGCTCATCCAATGTATCTTTACTCCAGGAAATATCAGTTTTATCCCAGTGCCGGTCTCCATATATTACCGAGTACTATGGTTCCTACCTCAACCAAACCAAACTGTGGATTGTAATGGAATACATGGCTGGTGGATCCGTCGCTGACCTAGTAGGTTACTCCAGCTCACTTGTTTCTATGTTTTTGATAACATTATCTCAGTTACTATCTTGAGAAGGATAGATTGAACAACACAGTTACTTGTCATTTCTTCTTCTTCGGTAACATCATAGATTCACCACCCTTGCCAAACCTTTTATATGTTAACCCATTCCTGTCTTTTTTCAACTACCGAGAAAATATTTAGCTCTAATCTTTTAATGTTGATTAAATGGTCTGGCTTGTATGCACTTTAACTATTTACTTGGTTCTATTAATCGGATATTGTAGAGGGGGGAAAAGAATATATCTCCCCAGTTAGATGACTCATCTTTAAAATACCAGATAAAAGATGGGAAGCCTGTAGATCATTTCCTTGGTTTTATTATCCATTAAATGAGGGCAACACCAATTTTTTCTTATGCACTTCTTTATGTACGCCTGTTTGATGGGGTTATGGAAAAATAGATTGCTAATTTACATGCGCTCTTGCAGATTCAACCAGGTCAGCCACTGGATGAAATGTCCATAGCTTGCATTTTACGCGACTTGCTTCATGCCATTGAGTACCTTCACAATGAGGGAAAAATTCACAGAGATATTAAAGGTTGTATGACATGCTTTTCTTGAAATTTACTTATTTGTACTAGATAAAACTGAAGCATTCAATAAATCTTTTCTTATGCACTCTGGACTGCGATCTCTTTGATTATTGTGCCAAGGATTCTAAACTACCATGTTGTTCTAATTTTTGCAGCGGCAAACATCTTACTTTCAGAGAATGGAGATGTTAAGGTATGCATCTACATCTGTTTCTCTTTTAAAGTCTAACATCATCAACCTGGACTAATTGAAAAATAATTAGATAATGGATGGCATGTGGTTTTCATCAATTGTGTGTTTTCTCACTCATTAGTTACTTTTGTGACAGGTCGCAGATTTTGGTGTTTCTGCCCAATTAACACGAACAATTTCGAGGAGAAAGGTCTAGCTCTTACTTCTAGTTTTACCTTTTGAAGGCCTTATCTTTTGTTTATCATTTTATCCTGTGAGAGTCTTGAGTCTTTGAGGACTCATTAAAATTTACGAGATTGTGATGTATTTCTGCCTGGGATGAGGAGTATTGACGATAGTCCTAAGTGGCACATGGACAATCAAAGGCAACTTTTATCAGTTTATAATGATCTTGTGCCTCTTCACTCATTACCAAATGGTTTTGAGTTGGACGCACACAAACTTAAAACAGAGTGTTATTTAGCTGTGCTAATATGTTTAACTGGTGGCAGACATTTGTAGGAACACCATTCTGGATGGCTCCAGAAGTTATTCAAAACTCAGACGGATATAATGAGAAGGTACAACTGGAATATTATGATCATTCTTTTGGTCAGTGAAAATTCCATCACATGTTTAATAAGGTCGGATTATTCTTGGTGCAGGCAGATATTTGGTCTCTGGGGATAACTGCTATTGAGATGGCAAAAGGGGAACCCCCACTTGCAGATCTACACCCAATGAGGGTTCTTTTCATCATACCTCGAGAAAATCCACCTCAGGTTTACTATTCTTCTGTGACTTCAATTTGGATCTTCTGTTTACTTAAAGACAGCTTCTTCATTTACTTAGTAAGGGTGCTGTTGTGTATTATGCAGCTTGAAGAGCATTTTTCTCGGCCTATGAAAGAATTTGTTTCCTTATGTTTGAAGAAAGTACCTGCTGAGGTAATTATGGGTCCATTTATATATCTTATATATCAAAAAGCTTTAGGTACAGAAAAGAGAAATACTGGGCTACATGCTGGGAAACAAATTCAACCCTCTTTTTGGCCACTTACTTTCAGAGGCCAAGTGCTAAGGAACTACTTAAGCATCGTTTTATCAGGAATGCTAGAAAAAGTCCCAAGCTTTTGGAAAGGATAAGGTACAAGTGTGCCGATGTTGCTTACTTATGAGTTTACAATTGTAGTATAGTGTGATTATTCTAGTAAATTGCATGAAACTGGCTTATTTAGTAATTATGCCGGCTTTTCTTATTCTTTAGAGAGCGTCCAAAATACCAGATAAAGGAAGAAGATGAAGAAACCACAAGAAACGGTCCCAGTGGTTATGATGGATCGGGTACTGTGAGAGTCAGAGACTCAAAAGATGATGACACCGTCAGAGTCAGGTTAATTACATTTTTAGGTGTTAATCTTTTTCTTTTTTTTTTCTATGTAATTGTTCTAAGTTAGTTTTTCTGTGTTTCAGTCATACAAAATCCTTCAAAAATGCTGGTTGGGACTTTAGTATGGGTGGAGCCGGGGGTACAGGAACTATATCAGCAGGTTCAGGAACTATATCAATGGGTACTGGAACAGTCCGTAGTGCTGTAAAGCCACCACAAATTGGTGCTACAAGAGAGAAGAAGTCAGAAGTCTCCTATGGTTATTCTCCAAGAAAAAATCTTGACAGAGGGAACCAACCGATTGCCTCTGGAGGTTCTGTTAATGAATCATCACAAGAACTTTCAGTTGGGAAAGATTCTAGATTCCGGCGTGACAATGAAATACAAGATAATTCCCTCAATGATGTGAGACATGTTTATGTCAAGAATATAAATCAATTTGTTTTTTGTTACTCGATCAACTCGTTTTGTGTTTTTCAATTTCTAATGGTGTTTGAAGTGTCCAATACACAGGACGATTTTAGTGGTTCCGGAACTGTTGTTGTACGAAGTCCAAGGGGAGTGAAGACGTCTATGTTTGGTGACCAGAGTACTTCGGTACGGGAGCATTCATCTTTTCTCATATAGTTGCCATGAACTGGGATTTATACGTATTTATGTTTATATGATGAGGCATTTGATGCAATGTGTATTTCTGCAGTCTAGCAGCAGAAGTACTTACTTTGACGATGCTTCTACTAGTGGTACTATTGTTCTTCGTGGGCAACATGATGAATCTGATACTCCTCCTCGAACTCCAAAGTCCAGACTGGGAATCCAAGAAAAATCGTCGAGTGCGTCCCTTGAAGATAGTGCAATTAATCTTGCAGAGGTTGGTGTCGTCTTTTTGGTAGTTTGCAATACATTCATAAGCTCCACTGGTTTTTGTTTGTTTAATTTCCATGGGTTACATCTTTAAATGTAGGCAAAGGCTGCAATGCAAGCAGCATTGAGGAAAGGAAATTCTCGAGATAGGTCTGCCGTGAGCAAGTACAACAAAGATGCACAAGATAACAAAATCAGGTTCAGTCCTGCGTGTTTAAGGACCACTTGTTTGTTAACCTCTGAAATAAATTAAATAGTTAATATAGGGCCTCAAAACTTACTTGTAGAAGAAAGAGACCCCACGATCTATCAAATGTTACCTAGCAAGGCTCGACTTTTGAACATTCTTTTGCTCTACACTTGTTTGTTTCACTCAGTAACTAGATTGCAAAATTGAACTCTTCTTGCTATCAACACTGGATGACACTATACCTTCTCAGGAATTCGCGTGAATACTATGATGCACCTAAAGCACTTCCTCGTTCTCGTCAAGCAAGTGATGAAGACGAGAGTGCAACAATTGCTGCTGCAGCAGCATCTCCTCTATTTTCAAGTTTGCTAATCCCGTCATTGGAAGAGGTGAATACAAACTTGGCAAACTAGGGTCACTGTAATCACTTCTGATTCTGCATTAAGTTACAGACAACAAACTTACAACCAAACTTCGTCAGTAACATGTCCTGATCTTTTTTATAGGCTGTTGGTGATGAGTTAGAAGGATCAACGGCAGTACGGGATGTGGTGAAGACGCTTGTGCATCTCGATCGAATGAAGTCGGGTTCATGTGAATTGTTTGTCAGCAAGTTGCTGGAACAACTGGGAAGGTGCACAAAATTCATTTATGTTTTAGTTTCCATTTTCCATCTATCACCAGCCGAGCAATGTTGTAGTTGAACACAAATAATTAAACTGGAGCAAGTTTTACAGCTCGAAGGAATCATCCTTTAAGGAGCTTCGGGAATTGGCAACCAACGTGTTTACAAAGAAAACAACGGCTGCGGAAGAAAAAGAAAATTCAAATATCAAGGAAGCAGCCGAGAAGAAGAACCAAACTGCGGAACTTTCTGCAAATTTAAGTCCACTCGCGAGATTTCTTATCACGAGGTTAGTTTAGTTCACAACTCTGTAGTCTCTGATTCATGCTAGGGATCTTCTCCTTGTTAAAAATCTAAGTTGCCCAGCATTTGAACCTTTGGTGTGATGCAGATGGCAGAGCCAAGCTTCACGAGATCTCAACCCGATTTAAGAGGATTGATCCCGCCTTGGTTTTTTGCACTTGTTTGTGTGATTTACATTTTTTTTCTCTTTGTAAATCTATTTATTTAGGATTTGTACATAAGGTTATCAGATTATTTTTATTTTGCTTTTTTTACCAGCACCATTGCTGTATAATTAGCGATTTTTTTTAGTCATTATTGTTTTCTTCTTTTTCTGCGATCTATTTTTGGTAGCTGTATTTCTCGGTAATATTGAGAAATTTGCAGTAATTCTAATCTTGTACTGATGTAAGATACCAACTTTTGCGTAATCTAAGCTCATAATTTATTCGGGTAATCAACTTGTGATAACAACTCGGTGACTATCGTGCCTAATGTTCTTGGATTTGTTTCCCTATAAGTGAGCAGTTCTTTGAGCTACATCTCTATGCGGCGAATTTTAAGATTTTTTTTTTTTTAGGGATCCATTCACACTTCTATTTTCACACTATCTCATATTTGGGGGTCTTTTTCCTAATAAGTCCTCATCGGTATCGGATTTGAAGTTAATATTTTGGGGACTAAGAACGGTTCCAGAGGTGATATAAAAGAAGTTTTGCCATGCCACATGACATAGCAAACTACTTTCCCCATTATGGTAAAACTAGCAAATTTTATTAAAGTAGTATATAATATTGTGTTTTGTGAGACCCTTATCTATAAAAAAATTTAGTTGTTTGCGTTTGGTGGAGTCTTTATTAAATTTTAGGGACTATAAATATTTTGTGGGACCCTCTTGTAATAATTAAAAAGTAGGAGAGAAGAAAAAAAATAAAAACTAAACAGTTATCTCCTTCCATAGTAGTTATCTTCATCCATTAGTAGTTATCTTCATCTTCTCCATTGAATTTTCTCAACCATCTTCTTATTTTCTGCCCGAATTTTAATTTAGTTCAAGATCCGGGTAGAATTACTCATGTAATATATACTTAAATAAAACAAATTGCATTATAACAATTGATATTGTAGTATGTTTTTATTTCTGATACGTATGGCAAGTCTTTGCCATTATGATTTCTCATATCTCCTGGAGGGGCTTCGATTTTATTCAATCTTTCCTACGACCATCTACGGACGTGATGAACAAAGATTACAGAATTCGATGTTGAATTTGGGCATATTACTTCTTTTATGGAATCATCATATCTTCTCGGAGTGTATCCAACAAAATGGTGATAAACCATTAGAAGATTTCAATTTCCCTGTCGGTTTACATATATTTGGTGCAGATTTTTGTTTTCGATTTTCTTCGTTTCAAAATTATTGTACTAATCATGTATTTCGATTCATGGATGTAACTGAATGTTATGTAATCATATTTTATTAATCAATGAAGTTTGGAGCTTTCATGCTCCTCATTCCTTCAAAAAAAAAACGATCAACATTACACCGGTAGCGATCTTAATACACCGTTCGATAGAAACTTGACCTAGCCTGGCTAAGTGGCAAATCTGCCACTTAGCCAGGCCAGTTTGCTTGTTTGTCAGCTTCATAGCGAGTGCAAAACTGGAAATCAATCACACCCATAAAAACCGACCTAATATGCCGATGCACGATTTGCACGTGCTTTCTTTTTGACCCTCTCATGGGACCCTTGCACACTTGACCCACTCTCTCTATTATTTATTCTCCCGATTTGTTTTTTTCTTCTTCCATTTTTACCTTTTTAACCTCATTTAATTTAGATGTTATATTTAATGCACTTATAAAACTACGGGCAAAATGTTTTTCAAAATTTACAGCTTCATTTATTGTAGATGAACAGTGGCTAAGGGCTCTGATCAGAAAAAAAAAAAAAACTGTGGCTAAAGGGAGTTCCCTTTATAATAGTACTAATAGATATGCTACTCTTGCAAAGCTCTGTATACCCACAAAAGTGTGTACATTCTGAAATACCAAACATCGCAATCTATCGATCTTAATTTTAACGGTTGAGAATTTATTGATTTTTAATGGCGTAGTTTTCAAAGTAGCAGGTGGTGGTCTTATACGTTTCGGAATGTGCTCGTTTTTTGTAGAAATGTAGAGTTAAACAAGATGAACGTTATCGCCAAAATATTAGCTTCAAATCCTTTACTGTTTAAGATTTATTACCAAAAAAACAAACCCAGAATGTTAGTGTGAGTAGATTCTCCCTCTTTACTAAGAAGTAACTTAGTACGATGCAAGTTTGAAACCTCTTACGTAACCAAGGCAATGGAGGAAGCTTTTTACGTATGATTTGGGTAATTATTTTTAATTATTTTATTTTCTCTAGTTATTTCGTTTAACTCACTTAATCACAGCTTTGGCGGAGTGTTAAATTATTTGCATAATTTTCTTAATTACTTCTGATTCAATTTGATAGGTTATGCTTTTTTAAATCAATTGAAAATCTATGCTTAGTGAGTACAATCAATATTTGAAAATATGCATGATTATTAGTGAATTTAGAAATATAATGATTTAAAAGGTGATTAGGGTTTTGAGATATTTGTAACATCATTCAATCATGCGCAGTAGTGGAGTCCAGTGTCTTAGTTATTTTTAATATATTGTTATCACTTTCGTTTGAGTTCTCCTTATTTTTGTAAAAGAAATTAAATTTACAATCAATTTTTACAAGTCCGAGAATCGAACCCTTCTTACTACTATATTATAATTACATCAATTTTTGTCGCCGCCGACGCCGGACTTGTCTTTAGGTTAAGGTTTTAGATTATTTATTTATTTATTATTATTTAGTTTTTTTTAAAAAAAAAAAAGAAAGATAAAGAGACGCCTCAAGGGGCCAATATATTAGAAAAATTAGGATTCGTACAGAGTTTTGGTTGGTAACCTAGCAACAAGCTGGGCTCCAACACCTTTTTGAATAACAATACCCGGTTTATAAAAAAATAAAACTACCTACACCACTAGCATAGAAACTAACAAGGCAATTCTTCAATCTCTTAAAAAAACACTACGTGTCCTCACTAAGATCCCCCAAAATAGAGAAAGCAAGAACACCCAATCCACAGCCATGAGAAATACACTTGTCCAAGTATTTAGTACATCTACGCGATACAACATTTGAAATAGCTTGGTCTGGAATAAAAGCTCTTATGTCTTCACTAGTGAAGGGTGAGACCTCCGTGAAATCCATACAAACATCTTGGCTATTCTCCCAATTATAAACAAGAATATATGCATTGCAAAAATCTCTATTATTATCCGAAAAAAATCCAGAGCAACTTCTTTACACGCAGGCACCCCTTCCTTGTAACAAATGTCAGCGATTACATCACGTACAAGGTCATGTCGGAACTTGATTCCAACATCCTTGGCACAATGAAGCGCATGCTCGCCAACAATATACATAAGCCTATCAAAAATATGTTGAACTTGAGTCTAACATCCTTGGAACTTTAGTGAATTAGATTAATTAGGATTTATTTTTATCTTTGATTTTACTTTGGGTATAGTCTTGTCTTTGTTGTGCGGGTTATATTCTCCATTTATTGTGGATTTTCCTACCAAAAAGGTAAGTGATGTCCTCAAGATTTTTATTTTATTTTAGATTAAAATTTGTTCATTTATCTTTTGTAAATAAGGAAGTATTTATTTTAGATTTTATTTGTTTGTACATGATTAGTCTAGGATTCTTTTTATTTGTAAATATTTTGTTTTATTATGCACACACGAATTGCATCTCTGGCGCCGATTCTTAGGAAAACTTATGGGATTGCATGGTGAACCCTCTGGGAGTTATTATCCGAAACACCACAAACCTCAGCTTCGTACCCTTGACCAGTCTTTGACTGTAGGTATATTTTGCTGAGGTAAACCAAGCTTACCTTTAATAGCGAACCTCAACATTTGCACGTGCACAAAGTTTTGCTTAACACTAGTAGTTCTATTTGTGTATGCGTCGTTGGATATGTATAGGATATAGACTTGAAAAAAATGATCTTTTTTTTAGTCCAACCCGTTACACGGATTTAGGTGGTACTTCTGTCTTTGCCAAAATGGTTAATGAGAATGAGCCCCCTGTTGACAGAACCCTTGAAGATGGGATGAACCCTACTAGAGTAGTACGTGACCCAGGGGTAGTTTTACCAGACTTTACTGTCCAATTTGATATTAAACTTGGGACAACTGGCATGCTTCGTACTTTTAGGGGGTTAGAGAATGAGAATCCGTATACTAACATAAGAGACTTTGAAATGATATGTGACACAATTAATTATCTGAATATCTCCAAACATATGCTTAGGTTACGTTTGTTTCCCTTCTCTCGTGATGAGAAAGCCAAAGAGTGATATCATTTCATTCCTTCTAAAAAAATCACTACCTGGGATGGTCTTGTATAGGTTTTTGTTAAGAAATTCTACCCACACCATAAGATTGCTCCTGCTCCATAGTCTATTTAAACCTTTACGCATAAATTAGGTGAAAACCTTCATGATTATGTAGAAAGGTTTAATGAATTGTTATACCAGTGTCCAAATCACGACTTTGAGAAATCCCACATGTCCCAAATTTTATATGAGGGCCTTGATAGTGAAACCCGCATGCATGTGGAAGCAATGAGTGGTGGAGAATTCACCCATCAGAACCCAGATACATGTTTTGACTCATTTATCGAGTTAGCTGAGAAAACTAGGAAATGTGCTTCAATGAGAGAACCAGAAATATCTAAGAATCCTATCCATAGGGCCTATCGAGTGGATAATATCCTTAGGCGTCTAGAGGCCTTAGAGATGAATCAATGGTCAAACCATAATAGATATGAAGAACAATCCCATGTTCTTTATAACAACTCTAGGTTTGAAAACCATCAAAAGTTTGACCCATATTCAAAACCTATAACCCTGGTTGGAGAAACCATCCTAATTTTTCTTGTTCTAAGAGCCATAGTCAAGGTCAGTCTAGTAATTTTCAGGTTCCCCCAGATTTCGGTTATACTAAGAATCCTTCTAGGGCAGCTCAGTTTCTGAACCCTTCATATAAGAAGATTATGAACTTAGAAGAGTTTCTCACCTTGTTATCTCATAACACCATAAATTTTTAACAATCGGTTTCACAAGGTTTAGAAGAAAACAAAAAGATGGTCCAGGCCAAATCTCAGGCTATTTCCGAGTTACGAATCCAGGTTAGTCGAATTGTTGAGTCTTTGAACGAAAGGGAAAATGGCAAGCTTCTTTTTCAGACACAACCCAATCCTAGAGGAATTCGTGAAGTATCCTACGGAGATAAACCATTCAATCATGTGAATTCTATAACAACCCTTAGAAGTGGTAAAACGGTAGACAATAAGGTAGCAGTACCTGATAGTGGACATACTGTAGTTCCACTTTCTACTTCCAAAGAGGAGACAACAGCTGAGGAAACTGATATAATCTCTAAGGATTCCCAAGTTGTTCCAGATAAGGCTAACTTTGTGCCTAAATCCCCATATCCACAGTTGCCAGTTCCAACAAAGAAGGAATCGACTTTCAATCAGATAATGTAAATATTTAAGCAACATTCCGTCATTAGAAGAAATTAGGAAAATGCCTGCTTATGCCAAGTTCCTTAAAGATCTTTGTACAAGAAAGAGTAAGCTTAATATACAAAAGAAAAACTTCTTAACTGGTTAAGTAAGTTAAATCCTTCTGAACCAAACACCCCCTAAGTATAAAGACCCTGGATGCCCCATCATATCTTGCAGGATCGGTAGTCACGTGGTTGATAAGTCATTGATTGATTTAGGAGCCAGTATTAACTTACTCCCTTATCATGTGTACACCCAGCTAGGTCTTGGTAAGTTGAAATCGATCAAAATGATGCTGCAGTTAACAGATATGTATGTCAAAGTCGTCGTGGTATCATATGCAATGTTCTTATTAAGGTTGATAGATTCATTTATCCAGGGGATTTTGTTGTTCTATATACCCAGTCTGTTCAGGACCAAAGTGCTCAAATACCGGTGATTTCAGGTTCCCCATTTTTAGCTACATCTAATGTTGTCATCAACTGTAGGACCGGACGTATGAACATATCCTTTGGTAATATGACCACTGGTTTAAATGTCTTTAATATTACTATACAACCTTCTGAGATCGATGATTTAGAAGAAGTGAATATGATTAACACTTTTTCAGGATCATTTGTATGACACTTTATTTGATGATTCCTTAGATTAATTTAGTGATATCATTCTCTTAAATCGGATGTATGACTAGTCTCTAGAAGAAGCTATTGAGTATTTTTTGGACTCTAAGAACCCTGAAATTCAAGCAATAGTGTTAGGTTTTTACGAGAGTAATAGGTATCCTAAGTTGTGAGGTAGCAATGATTTGTAATCGTCAAGTATCCATATTTTAAGTCCCTAACTTGGGAATCGAGCTTTGTGTGTCTAAGGTATTACCTGAGTCTCTTCAGACTCCACAACTCGATCCTCCTGATACTATCTAAGATAAATTCCAGGTATTAGAGACTCGTAGTTCAGATGAATCTGTTTATCGAGACGCTCATATGAAGCCCAATTAGGCGCCCCAGATAAACTCGATTGTCTTGAAAGAAACTCTAGATAAAAGTTGTGCCCTGTCTGTTCGTTATTCTGATCCAACTCTATTTGGTTTTGATGACCCACAGTTGTTTCGGCTATTGGTATATGATTTTGAAAGGTGACTAGACATTTTGTGGAATTTGATGTATGGCTAAAGATTTTAAACTTAGCACCTCTTGGGAGGTAATCCATGCTCATACGACACACGGTAATATCTTTCCTTATTTTCTTCCCCACAAGTAACTATTTCTCCTTCTTCATGCTTTTAATTTACAAGAGCAAAGAAAACATACGATGTAAGTTGTTGAAGTTTGTGATACCAAGACATTACAAGTTGCAAAGATCCAAGTAGTAAAGTCTTTCTCTCATGGCCATGTTAATATTAGTTTTGTAATTATTGTAGTTGCAATCTTTCTTTTAAAAAAAAAGGGAAGAAAAAGAAGATTTTTTTCTTTTTTTTTTGCATTTGTAGTTAATTTTTGTTCCATAAGGCCATAGAGAAGAAAAATCTATAAAGAAGTTTCAAGCAAAAAAAAATTGAGGAGAAGAGTTAATAAGCTATCAAGATTCTACGAAGTCCACGAATTTATCATCAACAGTTGAAGCCGAAGCCGATATTATTTCTATTGAGCATTATGAGAGAGCCGAGTAGAAATGCATACTGGTTTCTCTGTTAGTCCGCTTTCCATCTGGTATTAAATATATTTGTCATTGGTTCAACTCATCACACATACTCTTTTTATCCACCATTGAGCGGATAAGACCAGATGTTGAGCGGGTCTCTCTCTCCTAATGTTAATGCCAATATGGCGTGAACATCTCTCCGCCATTGAACTCTTTGTCGATGTTGTTCCAATTGTTTAACAGGTTTTTCTCCTCTATTGTTGAATGGATCTCTCCCTCCGTGGAGCGGATATTGGTAAATTTTTCTCTTGCATTCTAATTACTTGGAGATATGTTGAGAACTTTATGTCCTCAAAGATTTTTGGATACATTTGGACAATTAGAAGTAAAGGTTTTGCGGGTACACCTCTTGTAAACCCTGACAAGACTACAACTCTCCCGATATGGATACTTATGGGTTCAAAAGCTTGGTCACATGCTAAGTGTTATAGCGATGCCTGCAACAGTGTAAGATTTTTATTTTCTAGATTAGACTTGCTCGAGGACTAGAAAGTAATAAGTGTGGGGGTATTTGATAGACACATTTTTGTATCTGATTGGATCTCAATTGTCTATTTTGTTAATACCTATTTTTTTACTTACTTTGATATTTTATGTATTTGTAGATGTTTTTGATGAAATAAACTCTTGTGGAAAAAGTTGCTCGAAAAATGTTGTTGGCACCCTGTAGATGGGGAAAAACGATTCGCTGGTTTTTTAGGGAATGGAGAGACGACCGTGTGACGGAGGATCCTCAACCGAGCAAACTGCCTAACCTCAAACAGATGCACTGCACGGGAGTGCTTTGAGTTCGAGAGATCAATTTGTAGGACTCCGGCCTAAACTAAGACAATGGCCATTCCAGAGTCAATTCGGTCACAAAGAGTGTGAATACCAATATTTCACGGAGCACGTGTCACGATCTCGGCGGTCGCATACAAGATAACTGTATAGCCCTTGCTGTATAAAGGAACCTGAGAAACAGAAGATACCTTCGTAGATCTACTTTATCTTCCGCGAAGAAGAAACGTCTCGACGGTCAAGATGGATAAAGTAAAGCCTAGCCTAGGGGAGGTAGCTGGCGAAGGGACAAAGTTAGATAACAAATCTAATCAGCATTAAATGCACAAATCTCTTATCTACACGCATAATCAAAGCACGTGGAGAGAGATGACGTGGCGGGACCCGGTAGGAGAAAGCTAGCAGCGAGCGAAGGTACAATCTGTACTAAGGTTGGGAAGTTCCCGAAGGAACGTGGGTCAGTTGAGGTGGCAGAGTTCGACTGGAGGAAACAACGCTGACGAAGGTACCATTTGTACGGAAGGTATATCAGGGAACGATGGACTCCAAGACAACAAAGATATACCTGGAGTCGAAGGGGATATAAATACCAAGCCTCAACAACAAATTAAGGCATTCAATTCTTAGAAGAAGAAGATCTAGTCTTGAGCTTATACTTCTTTAATGTTTAGAACTTAAGTAGACACAACAACTTGAGTTCTCTCTATTACTTTGGTAAGCATTTAAGATCTCTTGTAACCACCAAAACTTAATACAAACAATCACTCATTTCCCTGTGGACGTAGACTAAATAGTCGAACCACGTAATTTCTCATGTCATATGATAACTTAGCTTTACTTATCTTGCTTATTATTTTTTGTTATCATTTTGATCTTGAGTACCATTTATTTACTTAGCATCATCCGTTCAACAGAGGTATCCATACTACTTGGTATATGATTCTCTGAGCTATATGCATCACGTAGACTATGGGAAAATTAGTAGTCACAGTTTGGCGCTAGAAGGTTTTTGCTCAACAGCTTGAGTTTTTTTCGATCCTTTAATTTTTTGGCATACGCTATCTTCATTAACGAAGATATCTGAGTACAACAAGGATGGATATCACTTCCTAATGACCCGTTCATCCAATAGTTACGTGAGTTCTTTGAGTTCATGGCCTCTAAAGACTTGCAACCTTTCAGATCTACAAAGTTTTACCAAATTTTTTTCACAACGTCAAAATTTTTATTTTGTACTAAAGAAACATTTTCCAACAAAATCTCCTTCAGATCTGAGCACCTTTGAATACTAGGGAATCTCAATGACCGTTTAAGGAGAAAATTTATTACAAAGCATTTAATGCGCCCTCCTTTTTGAGATTTGACAACCTTTTTTACTTGTTTTCAACATTTAAGGTTGTTTTTTCCAAGGCTGTCGTCAAACATTAAATACCTATCTTTTCAGACAACATTCAAGTACTTTTTCTGAAAAATCTGCTTAGCCGTCTTCTATGTCAGAGCATTAATTGCTACTTTTCAACGAAGGCACCCGAGTAGCAAAATTTTCCATCTTTTCTGTATTCGTAGGGTAACAAAAATCCGAAGACATGCAGAAACCAAGTGATGTACCAGCAAGCTCACGACCTACTGTTACAAGAGCCAGATCTCAGAATCCATCTCGAACAAACCAAAGAAATGAAGTCGAGGATGGACAAAGCGAGATAGCAAGAAAAAAGGTTGCTACAAAACCACCTACTCCCACTGAAGGGATGGGGAAAACATCGGAAGCACAACCAATATACGGTATGTCGTTACCGGAGCGACCAAATATTACAAAGCCACCTACGGTAAACGGAGGGTCACCCAGAACCTTACCCCCCACGAGACGAGGATTGGGAAACCTAACACCAATACAACTAGACCATGACGCTCCAGTAGTAGAAGAAGGCGTAGATGGCTCTGAGGATCCGGAAAACGGCACTCCTCAGGGTGGTGGAAATCAAGAAGAAGAATAAATAACAGTGCAGGTAGCAGCTCTGCTACTACGTAACAAGGAGCAATAAGACGCAATGCACGCCATGGATCAGGAAAACCAGAACCTCAAAGACATGTTGGACAATCAGATTGAGGGTTCCCAAACTCACCCTCCTCTTAAAAAGGGTGAGAACGAAGCCATCTCAGGCAGACGAAGGGTGCATCTCAACCCAACTAAGGGTAACCCACCAGGGAGAACAAGGAAAATGCAACACAATCCAAATGAGATATATCCAACTTACAAGCCATGTCAATCTTATTATGATGATACATTTTCTAGATATGCTCACAATGTAAACATGGTCATGGAGAAAATGGAGAAAATGCGTACAGAAATACAAGGATTGAGAACTGGCCGCGCAGGAGCAAGGCTAGAAGAAGTACTCCAAGAAGCGACAACATCTCCGTTATCTTTTCGCATTTTAAGGGAGCCTATCCCTGCGAAATTCCCATACCTACATTCCAGGCGTATAATGGTACCTCAGATCCCGCAGCGCACCTACGTTACTATACTCGTGTCCTTGCCTATTGGGAAAGAGATGAGATAGTACTTTATAGGTACTTTCCCGCAAGGTTAATAGGATCAGCATTGGCGTGGTATGACAATTTACCAGCAAACTCAATTGACTCTTTTGAGCAATTCTCTACGGTGTTCTTGTACAACAAATCAACAAAGGCGGGGTTAGATAGGCTATTTGCATTAGCCATCGGACCCAGGGAGACATTGATGCAATACACATACATGTGTCAAAAGACGTGCCAAGCAATCAGAAAGGTCAATCCGGAAATTAGCATTAATTGCTATATATACGGACTTGACAGAACCCAACTATCTTCGTTGAGCTTCACAACAGAGCTATGGATTCCGAAGGGGAGCTTCGGGTAGTCCAGAATCGTTACATCAGGCTTGAGGAGATACAAAAGGACAACCCCAGGGCACAAACGAAGGCAACGGAGGCTACGCAACGTACAAATTCTCTGGAACCAATTCCGGAGGTACCTAAGCGACAAAATGAAGCCGAGGGAAGAACCAGATCTCGAGACAAAAGATCAAAGTACGGAGATGGCAAAGGCAGAGGAAAAAGCAGAGAAGAATTCGCAGATAAAATCTACACAAAGCTAAACACCACATTTTCCCACATTCTAAGCAAGGAGGGAGCAAATCCAGGTTTTCCATACCCTAACACTAGGGGAAAACAACCTGAAAAAACAAAGAATGCTAAGGAATACTGTGAATACCACCAGTATTACGGGCATACAATAGACACGTGTTACCACCTGAGGAACACGATTCAAAGATTCAACGACGAAGGAAAATTCGCATAATACGTGCAGACACAACCTGCTGATACTGCGGTAACCCCCAATAAAAGGGTGGAGCTACCACAGGACGACAAATACATCAACATGATCACCTTCTCTAACGGGGGGCAAGAGGATCTACTCGAAGATATCCTTGAATTGGCTCGAAACAGGAGAAAGTTGGAAACCCACGAAGTCTTCAAACTAAGTGGAATGCCAGCTAACACTTGGGAAGAATGGATGGCTACGCCATTAACATTCTCAACAAGATACGTCAACCAAGAGGTTGAGATGCACAAGGATCCATTGGTGATCAACCTTCAAATTCACGGATGGAACGTTACAAAGGTCCTCATTGATGGGGGAAGCTCATTAAATGTGTTGTTCTATGTACCATATCTACGTATGGGGTTAACAGCCGAGCACATGGATTCATTCACTTGCACAATACATGGCTTCAATGGAGCAGTTTCAAGACCAAGAGGAGAAATTTTTTTACATGTACGAGCAGGACCTTTGGTGACAAACACTAGATTATGTGTTGTGGATGCACCTTCGCCATACTACGTCATTATGGGAAGGCTATGGGTCCATCGCTTACGAGAAACAACTTCAACTTATCATCAGTATCTCCGTTTCCCCACACCCATGGGAGAAATGGAACTCAAAGGGGATCAACAAGATGCAAGTCTAAGTAACTTGGTGGGGGTCAGAATTAACGAAGAAAGAGTCACTGCAGAATAACACGAAAGGAAAAGACGAAATGCAAATACTAAGGAAGTGAAGGATAAAACCTTCTTGGTTCCCGAAGCCTCCTAGGCCCCAGATGCAAGCACCTCCGCTACCCCGGGAGCCAACGTTTCCTCCAAATGACAATTACAGAAAAACGCTCCTCAACGACCTCAGAAGAAAAGCCTATCACTGGTAGAGCCAACAAAGAAAATCAACATCGGAATGGAGGCGGAACCAAGGATGATCAGCATCGGCACATTACTAGAAGAGGATGAGGAGACGCAAATACAAAGGCTACTAAGTGAATACTTAGATGTCTTCGCATGGTCAATGGAAGATATTCCAGGGATTGACCTAAATCTGGTCTCACACCACCTTCGGCTCAAACCAGAATTTGCACCATTCAAGCAGCGTATCCGCAAGGTGGCAGATATCTACCACGAAGCAGTGGAGAAGGAAGTGGAAAAGCTCCTAGCAGCAGGATTCATACGAGAACTTAAGTATCCCACATGGATATCTAATATGGTGATGGTACCTAAGAAGAACGGAGGCGTGCGCATCTACATCGACTTTAGCAATCTTAACAAAGCATGCCCCAAGGATATCTACCCGCTACCCAATATTGACCAACTGGTGAATGCAACCGAAGGACACCAGAGACTGTCCTTTATGGATGGTTACTCAGGTTACAACCAAATCGCCCTTGCAGAAGAAGATCAGGAGCATACTGCGTTTTTTACCCCACGAGGGTTGTATTGTTATACAAGGATGCCTTTTGGACTAAAGAACGCGGGGGAAACATACCAGCGATTGGTGGACAAAATCTTTAAACCGTGGATAGGCAAGATACTGGAGGTCTATGTAGACGACATGCTCGTCAAAAGCAAAGAGGCGAAAAATCATCTGTCGGACCTAAGGGAGATATTCGAAGACATGAGAAGCTTTCACATGAAAGTAAACCCGGAGAAGTGTGCGTTCGGAGTTACCTCAGGAAAATTCCTAGGGTACTTGGTGACAAAGCGAGGAATATAAGTAGACCCTAGGGTCAGAGCAATAATGGAAATGCCATCTCCACAAACACTAAAAGGAGTACAGAAGCTAAATGGAATCTTAGCCTTCATGAGAAGATTCATAGCAAGATCGTCTGATAAATGCAAAGCATTCTTCGACACACTAAAGAAAGGAAACAGGTTCGTATGGACCAAGGAATGCGAACAAGCTTTTTAAAATATCAAATAATACTTGGATTCAGTACCCATCCTACAGAAGCTGGAACCAGGTGAGATACTCACCCTATACTTAGCAGCAAGGTTGTGAAATCGTGAATCGTAACGTAAATCGTTTTTCAAATTTTATGAATCGAATCGTATATTGAGTTGTGAATCTTAGATTCATGGTTGATCTTTGAATCGTATATTTTCTAATAAATAATCATGTTGTATGGAAAATTTAACTTGGGATACATATTATTTGATAATTTTATTATAAAATCTATATAGTTTCATTACATTTCACAAAATCGCAACATGGTCCAGTGGTTATGACCTCATACGAGGGCGCCGGAGGTCTCTGGGTCGATTCCTTACTTAAATTTTCATTTTATATTTAATTTTTAAGAAAGATAAAATCTACACGAAGTTATGAATCGCATAACAAATAAGAAATCTTCACGATTCAGGTGAAGATTCGATTCAAAGCACGAGTCGAATCGAAATTTAAAAAAATGACTCGAATCGTACGAGTTGACTCGTAACTCGTACGATTTTAAAAACATTTCTTAGCAGCAACAAGCTATGTTGTGAGCGCAGTATTGGTACGAGACTAGGGGCAAGGAGAAAAACCCATCTACTACATCAGGAAAACCCTCAGTGAAGCGAAGCGTAACTACACCAAGGTGGAACAACTTATATATGCCTTAGTGATTGCAACTCAAAAACTAAGGATATATTTTGACGCACACACCATCCGAGTCTTCACAAAGGCTCATATTGGCCAGATCCTCGATAACACGGAGAAAATCGGAAGAGTGGCAAAATGGAATGCCATGATTAAACAATTCCATATAATCTTCGAAACCAGGAAAGCTGAGGAATCACAAATCTTAGCAGATTTCCTAGAAGACCTGCCTCTCAATGACGAAGCAGAAATATACGACATCCCATGAATGGAGGAAGACAAGCAAGAACCCGAAGACTTGCTGGAACCTCAGAGTTCACGAAGGTGGGAAATATTCGTAGATGGCTCCTCCAATGGAGAAGGTGCAAGCATAGGGATTGTAATAACAACCCCTACAGGAGATCGACTAATCTATGCATTCAGGTTAGAATTCGAACAATACAACAAAAACATCACAGAATAAGAAGAAGTTATACATGGTCTACGCTTGGCACGGGATCTAGGCCTATCAGATGTTCGGTTGACCAGTGACTCTCAGCTAGTCATTAGACAAATCGAGCTCAAATATCAAACTTTGGATCCAGTACTATATTCGTATCTGAAGTTAGCTCAGGAACATGTATCCAAAATTAACAACGTAATATTCAGGCACGTCTGCCGGAAAGACAACAGGCACGCGGACACCCTATTATTCATATCTTCAATGCTAAGGGATAAGAAAACCACGACAGTACAAATTGGAAGGATATATGAGCCTTCGATAAAGGGACCTATCTCAGGCACCGAAGAGGCTTTGGTCGTCCAAACACGGGCCATGAGAGAGGTGGAAGAAACACACCAAGAAAAAGAAGAGTCATATGAGGAAGCAAAGGAGTCTGACGAAAATCAGTCCATGCCAGAACAGGACAGTGGAAACGAAGCAGAAGATGATTGGAGGACTCCAATCCATGATTACCTTGACAAAGGTATACTACCATCTGACGTCAAGGAATCCAGGAAGATCGAATCAAAGGCAGCAATGCACAACCTGCATGATGGTATACTGTATAGAAAGGTCATTTCTCGGACCTATGTTACAGTGTCTCTCACAAACCGAAGGAAGAAGGATACTCCATGACATACACAACGGAGATGCCGGAAACCACAGCGGAAGAAGATCCTTGGCAGTTAAAGCCAAAATGCAAGGATACTACTGTCTAAGCATGGACGAAGATGCATCAAACGTGGCTAAACGAAGCGAAAGGTGTCAGCGCTTCGCCAATAAGATCAAGGCACCAACAACGGAGTTTAACTCAGTTATCATCCCTTGGCCATTCGCCAAGTGGGGGATTGATATTGTCGGACCTCTGATAGAGGGAATAAAAAAAAGGAAATATTTATCGTGGCTACAGATTACTTCACCAAATGGGTGTAGGCCAAGCTTTTGGAAAGAATTAGAGACACAGATATCTTCAAATTCTTGTTTGAACAAATTATACGCAGGTTCGGGATACCAGCTGCCATAGTCTCTGATAATGGCAAACAACTGCAAGGAAAGAAGAACAAGTTTATTCATATATATCCTAAGAGAAATGGACAAGCGGAGGCGACCAACAAAACCATAGCAATGAACTTGAAAAAGAAGTTAGGAGCATATGAAAAGAGATGGTGCGAACAGCTGCACAATGTCATGTGGGCCTATCGAACTACAAGAAGGTCACCCACGGGAGAAACTCCATTCTTACTAACCTACGGAGCCGAAGCGGTCATCCCAATAATACTTCCAACAACAAAAACAGAGGCATGGGAGAAGAACCTAACAACGGATTTGATGTTAGAAAAGCTGGATGATCTCGAAGAAAGACGGGAAGTAGCTTTGCAAAATATGGTGAACTACCAACGAAGGCTAGCTCGGGAATACAACAAAAAGGTTATTCCTAGAAGCTTTGTGGTCGAGGAATACATATTGCGTCAGATACCACCATATCAAAGGAACAAAGAGTGAGGCAAACTAGCTCCTACATGGGACGAACCCTACATCATACACGACATTGCAGGAAAAGGGTCTTATTATCTAAGGACCATGAAGGTTGAAGTGTTACAACACCCTTGGAATGTGATGTACCTAAAAAGGTACTACCCATAAGAGAATGGTGATTACTCAGGAGAAGAAAGGAACGTGTCGTAGCCTACCATGTTCTATCCCTGACCAAAGGTATTATAAACCTAACTAATCAATGGAAGAAACTTTTTTGCTATAAAATTAAGTTTGATTAGTATAATTGGGTTAGAATAGACACCCTCCGTAAGGATTGACGATGAGACAAGGCAAGACATAACTGCGCATATGTCAATACTCGGATCCTCAGAGCGATAGCTCCCCTAAAGAGGCACTAAGAAAAAGTAAGATATCCCCTATAGAGATACCTTGTCTAAGTAAAGCAGACTCAGCGCTGAACGCGTAGGGTTACAGAAAAACTATTGCCCGTGTAGGGACCTTCACCACCACGGTACCTTCTAGACAAATGATACTTAGGTAGGACGATGAATATTCCATCAAAGGTTAAACATACCTTAGCACCTAGCGATGACTAGAATGTGCGATCGAATAGACACAATATGTCTACAAATGAAATATCCATGCAATAACAAAGGTAAACTGATAATGTTACCAAAATATGACTGACATGTCTAGAAAATCGTAGATAAAGAAGGTTAAAACCATAGCGGATCATTGTTTCAAAGAAAGGAAACATCTCAGATAAGAAAGACACCTCAGCTAAGGACATAAACAACAAGGAAAAGTTTTTACAAAGGTAAAGCTCAAAACAGATCAACGATAAGGAAGGCGAGGAAAGGTAATTCCTCCAGCCTGGAGTTCAGCATCAACAAAGGCACTATTAATATAGTCAATAGTGAAGCGCTCGAACTGCAACTTCATTTGGGAGGACTGATCTTCCAAGTCTGAGACCGATTTACGACGAAGCTCCATCAACTGGCATTAAGTTGATCATTGGCCTGTTGAAAAGCCTCAGCCTTGAACTTAGCAGCAGCATCAAATTGACGAGATATCTCCATCGAAGATACTTGGCCCTCGAGATGGCTAACCTTGGCATTCAAACCCACAATCTATTCTTGAAGACCCGCGCATAAGAAGAGAATAAGCAACAAACAAAGATACATCAAAGACGCAAAAGAGGGTACGGGAAAAGAAAAATCCTAATCTACCTCCGGCATGGCTAAGGGATTCTTCTAGACTACACTGAGCCTCAACAAGATCCACTTCGACAGAATCAAGATCTTCAGCAAGGAAATCTCGTTCAGTATGAAGATCATCAACATCAATCCGGGGCGAAGCATTCTCAGTGGACAAGGCTTGTTAAATATCTTCTAATTCTTCCAACCTTTTTACCTTAGCCATATGAGACATGGAAGATGAAGCGGAGGCAGCTTCGTTGAGTTTGTTCTTAAAAGAACAAACTTCAGAAGCCAATACGTTGCATTCAGCAGTAACCTTAGCTAAGGAAGCACAAGCATCCTCGAAAGCCGTATGGTGATTTTTACGAATAATCTCTTGGGCTGAGAGGCGTTTCTGTAACAAAGACATATCACTCTTTTGCTTGGAGTTTAGATTCTCTTTCCACTTAAGGGAATCTTCACATTATTTACGTAGTGAAGCCATTTTCTTCATGAGATCTGAGTTATGAGCGGACTCAAGGGATATTTGGGCCTCTTTATGAACGGTTACATTCATTAATCTATCAGATTTCTTCTGATAATACCAAACGTCGGATCTTAGCTTGGATACTTGCTCTCTGAGGTATCTAAGTTCACTGGAACTACCAACTGGCAGGCGTAGGTTCACACAGGACTATGCTACCAGACAAAAATAAAGAAACAAATCTATAAGGCTAAAGGAAAACTAACCTATAACTTTGGAGGCCTCAAAAGCAAGGGCAGAGTCAGCAGCTTTACGACCTTCCTCGGAAGTCTTTAAGGCATTATTGGCTCTCTCAAGTGCCAACAAACAAGCTTCGAGGGACCTTTGGGTCTTCTTTATCTCACCCTCCAGCAAAGATATCTTGGCAGCCGGGGCAGAATCACTAGAAGAAGGTTCATGCACATGATCCTGGCGAACACGCTCCAGTAAAGAACTTAAGAGAGTGCACTTAGCCCTGTAGAACTTGAAGAGGGTACATCCAACATCGACTTGTTTGCAAAGCTGCAAACAAAGGAGCATAAAAATGATTGAAGGTTCAAAACATGGCGTAAGATCAGTAATAGAAATGCTGCTTACCCACGATACAGACAGGCGAGGAAGAAAATCAGCATAGGTATCCATGAAAACTTCCATCTCTTGGATACTACCCATGCGAGTCTCGCCGAAGCCTTGACTGAAACGAAGGTAGTCTGGATCGAAGAAATGATCCTTAGACATTCAGTACTGAGCAGTCAAGGTATCCAACCTTGTGGTAATATCGAAGGATATGGACAGACAATGGTGATCAACTTCAGAAGAAAAGGGTCCTTTCGAATCCTAAAGAATAGCTGCAAGAATGGAATCATCAGAGCTACCAAGGCTCAAATTCTCAGCCGAGACCCCACCAATCACTTTAGAGCAAGCACGGGGCACAAGGTCTGAACCGTCACCAAGACGAAGAGAAGGCGAGGTGGATGAGCTAGGAACCAAAGAAGAAGCTTGGCTAGAAGGACCACCCAATTCCATATTGCCAGCTGAGGGAAGATTACCCAGCACAGTCAAATCTTGAGACAAAGGTGGAGGTCCAACAGGTTTGATCACAGGAGCAGTATAAATAGACTGAGCACTCCCCAGTGAAGCGGGGGCTACATTGAAAGAAAAGCTGCTAAGGGAAATCACAATCTTCTTCTTCTGCTGATAATCCGAACTACCAGCTCTTACAACCGAAGCCACATCCTTCGAAAATGAACCAATCGAATGAAGCGAAGTGGCAGGAGAAGAAGGAAGACTCTTGGAGGACACCACCGAAGCACCAACAGTGGGAAAAACAACAAGCTGAAAACTAACAGGAGCAGACAACAAATGTACCTTCGCTACAGAAATAGGAGTTGCAACTTGGGTGCTGACTTGACTCACCGGCAAAGAGCGGCTAACACCATGAAGGTTATCACCTTCCACAGAGTTAGCAGGAGCAGGACTGGGAACATCCTTGAAAAAATCCTCCTCCATATCAACCAAGTGAGGACTAAAGGCGGTATCCTCAATATCTTCCATGCCCTCGTCCTGAGGCTCCTCCTCACCAGCTTTAGGGTCCTCATCAGGTTCGTCAACATCAATCACAGCTTTTAACTTGCCCTTCTTTCCAGAAGCCTAAGAGAAAAGCACATGCGAAAGCTAAGGATCATGGGCAAGATACTAAGGAATCTACGAACACTTAGGTAGGAATGTAATCCTTACCTCCGTAGGTGTAATGGCAGTTTCAGACGAAGCCCTCATCTTACTTGTCCTAACAGCCACATAATTGCTAGCGGTGCCTGGAGCAGTCCCAACAGAAGAAGTAGGGGCAGACTGCGAGAAAATTCGCTTAACAAAATCCACAAGACAAAAGAAACCAAGACAGAAGCAGGTGAGCTATACAAAGCTTACCTCGTAAGTAGTAGGATTGAAGACCCAAGGTTGGTACCCATCATACTTAGCAGGCAAAGACGAAGTTGTGCGAGGAACATTGGGGTCTGAAGAGGTAAATCCATAATCCCAAGGACCAGTAATGCGAAGGGGTGTACGAGCCCAACGATCATCATGATCCAGTCGAATGCGATCAGCTTTCGGCAAAGGAAGCTTGGCGGAATAAGGAATGACAGTCAGCCCAGTCTTGTCTATTTCTTCCAACAAGCGAAGGGTATTACCTTCCCCAATCTGCTTGGCAGTAACATGAATACGGCGAGGACCAACACTCCAAGGAAGAAGACTGCTTCTCTGAATGGCATCAGCATAGGCGGCATTGAAATTGGCAGGAGTATAATCCTCTTGCTTAGATCTCTCTGGAGAAAAAGGATCATAAGACTCCAAAGTAGTCTTACCCTTGCTACGGTACCAAGACTCACGAAGGGCACGCCAGTAATTACCATTATATTGCTCTACTCTTCGAACATGAGTTTTGTTCACCGGATCATCCCTAGTAGACAAAACATCATAGTAGAAAGGATCATTCCTACTATACAAAGGCAGGAGCAAACCTGCAGCCAACTGACCTACGCTGATCAACAAGTTATTTTAATCATAATGAAAGCCTCAGATCAAAGACTCGGTAAGAACTTCAGGGCCATCAAAAAAAGATATCTCAAATTTACGGAGGCGAAAAGACTTGGCGATGTCAGCCAAAGACAGATGAGCATAGATATCCTTGTCACGAAGCTGCAGCCTCTGAATCTCATAGTGGGGTGGAGGAGGAGGAAAAACCTCGGCATTAACTTCTCCAGCATCTGACTACGCAACAACCTCAGGGACCGTAACCACCTCAGTTCTCTTTGTAACATCAACCTCATCAGGAGGGGGAGAAGGTGTAGCATCAAGATGATCCATGCACAGAGGAGGCTCAGCAGGCGATATAGGACTCTTGTCCTTACGCGTAGGTTTCTTCGGAAGCCTCATAATTCCTAACACCAGCAGGAAGAACAGTCTTCAACAATGGCGGACCAAATTGCAGAGAAAGTAGAAATGCAGTTGGGGAAAAAACTAAAGTACTTTGGGCATGGGTTTCACAAAACCAACCAAGGGAAACAGTTAGAACCAATCACAAAGCATAATGAAGCGCAATCTCACATCATCACCAAAATCATGAAACCGAAACAATCATGAAGGAAGATCGAGATATGAAGCGATTGAAGTAACACCATTTCCACAAATGGTAAGGAGAATACATTGAAGGCCACAAAAAACACATGCAAAGATTCAAGAACATCAAGGATACTCAGAACAAGGCAGTTAAGGCGAAAGCAAGACTAAACCAAGTTAAACACACGAAGAATCAAGGAAAATGCAAAGAATTACTAACCTGTCAGTAATGATTAAGCAATGGAAAGGCAAAAACTCCATAAAAATCGAATGAAGAATCACAGTCGGGGGCAAAGAAAAACTCCTGGGAAAAGGATGGAGAGCGACAGTTCACACAAAAAGAAAGGGAGTTAATGAGATTTCTAGGATTATTCTCTTCTTATAGGCGTCTGGAGAATCCAAAAATTTGGAGGGCCCGAAATTCAAGGGGAAGTTATTGCATGAAAGGACATGTAGGGACCACCCAATCGGTACGTGAAAAAATGACGGCATTACAAGAAACGTTTTTCTTCCAATCCTACCGGATGGTAGAATATGAAAGAAAGGGGGAAAACTGTGAATACCAATATTCCGCGGAGCAATGTCACGATCTCGGCGGTCGCATACAAGATAACTATATATCCCTTATTGTACAGAGGAACCTGAGCAGCAGAAGATACCTTCGTATATCTACTTTATATTCCCCCATGAATAAACGTCTCGACGGTCAAGATGAATAAAGTAAAGCCTAGCCTAGGGGAGGCAGCTGGCGAAGGGACAGAGTTAGATAACAAATATAATCAGCATTAAATGCACAAATATCTTATCTACATGCATAATCAAAGCACGTGGAGAGAGATGACGTGGCGGGACCCGGTAGGATAAAGCTAGCGGCGAGCGAAGGTACAATCTGTATTAAGGTTGGGAAGTTCCCAAAGGAACGTGGGTCAGTTGAGGTGGCATAGTTCGACTGGAGGAAACAAGCGGTGAACGAAGGTACCATTTGTACGGAAGGTATATCAGGGAACGATGGACTCCGAGACAACAAAGATATAACTGGAGTCGAAGGGGCTATAAATACCAAGCCTCACCAACAAATTAAGGCATTCAATTCTTAGGAGAAGAAGATCTAGTGTTAAGCTTATACCTCTTTAATGTTTAGAACTTAAGTAGACACAACAACTTGAGTTCTCTCTATTACTTTGGGAAGCATTTAAGATCTCTTGTAACCACCAAAACTTAATATAAACAATCACTCATTCCCCCGTGGACGTAGACTAAATAGTCGAACCACGTAATCTCTCGTGTCATATGATAACTTAGCTTTACTTATCTTGCTTATTATTCTTTGTTATCGTTTTGATCTTGAGTACCATTTATTTACTTAGCATCATCAATTCAACAGAGGTATCCATACTACTTAATATATGATTCTCTGAGTTGTATACATCACGTAGACTATGGGAAAATTAGTAGTAAAAAAAGCGGGAAGAGGGTTGATCTGTAGGAGGAAACCTGAGAAGTGTGTGAGATCAATGATGATCAAGGATTGTGAATGTGTTTAAGGTTTCTGCAAGTTTTCTGTGAACTGTTGAGTTCGAATAAGTTCTGGTCAATTGATGGAATTCCTGAGAGTGATTGCTCGAAAAATTGTCTTCCTTTCAATCTTGGATACGGAGACTTATTTATATTGTCAGAATAGTAGACACATTGATCTCCAGTAAGTGTGACGGTTGCTCGAGTGAAAAAGTGGGAAAGTGGGAAATCGGGGTTTAACCAGTTCCGGGTCGTGCGAAGACTTGGTTGATTGTCCACCCACTACTTTGCTAACTCCCTCAACTGCTTTCACGACTTACTCACATTTATCATCGTGGATGAACACACGTGCTATAGGCCTCCAGACCAAAACCCTAATTAATATCCCCCATGTGACATGATTGATGTCTCACGAACGTGGAGTCTGCAAAGCAGACGTGTATTTGATTAGTCAGTCGTTGACTTGATTAGACGATGGGTCTAAGTATTGTTCAGTCGAGCATGATTGTTGAATGCTCTGGGATTCATGAATTGAACATGTCTGCTGGGACGTATAGTTCTCGAATGAATGATGTTGATATTGCTCGTCTGAGCAAATATTGTCTGATGAATCGTTGGATATTGATAGTTGAGTCAATCGTTGGATATTGATGTTGATATTGCTCGTCTGAGCAAATATTGTCTGATGAATCGTTGGATATTGATAGTTGAATCAATGTTCGAGCATCAGTAAATTACTTAATATTAATAGTTAGATCAATATTCGAGCATTTGAGCAAGTATTCGATAAATTACTGAATATTGATAGTTGGATCAATATTCGAGCATTTGAGCAAGTATTCGATAAATTACTGGATATTGATAGTTGGATCAATATTCGAGCAACTGAGCAAGTATTTCTCATTCGATAAATTACTGAATATTGATAGTTGGATCAATATTCGAGCAACTGAGCAAGTATTTATCGTTCGATGAATTATTGGTAATGGACCCAATAAAATATTAACTAAAATATTGGTAGCCTGACCGAATATTATATTTTAACCCAGATGTTGATTGCTGGATCAACATAAAATCATTAGTGTTTGAACTCGCTCAGAATTCTGATTTTTAGAGCATTTGTTCGAACCCCTAATTTTGATCAATTGTTGATCAATTGATAATTTACTGAGAAATAGGTCACTGAGTGAAGGAGTGACCGGCTACATGGGATGATGGTCGACCATGTAGCGCCTGAGTGCTCGAGTGAGCATTCACCAAAGTCCTTTGTTGACCAGTTGGTGAAAGAACGATCAAATGCTGGTTTAATCATTTATTAAAATAGTGCTCGTGTGAGCGTTAGGCAGTAAAACCTGGCCATGAAGAGATGAGGGACCGACCAAGGGGTCATGGGACCGGACCTTGGTGGTCGTGGGACCAGTTGTCAGTCGATTGAGCGAGTCCCAAGTTGGTTGAGAGAGTTTTGACCCAATACGAGCAATTGATAGCAAATTAGGTCAAAATTATAAAGATGTGTGGGACTGGCTCATTGAAAGCCTTAGGGCCGGCCTTGGTCGGTCAAGGAAACACGCCTGTGTCACTATAATGTCCGTGTCTCAGTCTTGAGAGTTTTGGTATTTTCCTGGTGCACATTTGAGCAATATCTTGGATTTTCATAAGAGTTTGATCTTGACTGGAACTCTCAATTTTGCTCGAATGAGCGAGTAGAACTTCGCTCATGTGATCTGTATTTTGAGAATATTAAAATAATAATCTTTTAATATTTGACGTGAGTAGCCTACTCGGTCATGTGGTCGTTTGACTTATTGACTTTTTCGTGGTTTGAGTAATATTTGAGAAAATATTGAAAAACTAGGGTTTTTGCTCAAACGATGGAGTTCCATGAGATGATGGAAATAATAATATGAGAAAATAAGGGATTGTGAAATGTGGGACCGGCCATGCCTGGCCGGCTAGGTGGCCCGGTCCCGTGACACCGTTCCCTATTTTTGTTCGAGGAAAGTATGGAAAAACTAAGAGTTTTGCCCAAACGAGGGAGTTTTCTCAAATGAAGGAGTTTCCATAAGATGGGGGAAACAAATTAAAATAGATATATAAAATAATGGAAGAGCGGCCACGCCAGCATGACTAGCCGGACGGTGGGCCCGGTCCCTTTATTTTATTTAATGTTATTTTCTTCATAAGTTCCTCGTTTGTCCATGTTTTCGAACGATCGTTCGTGCGTTTGGGTGCTCGTTCGTGCATTATCGTAAAGTACACTTGCAAATTCCCTCGGGGATTACTCGGTGATGGTCCATACGCCCGGACAGTGAATATTTATTATGAATTCATGGAATTCAGTCGGGAATGATCCATAGAAGCGAAGTAATAAAATGAGTTGAGTATCTATTACTAATCCATGAATCCAAACGGGTAATTCAGGGAACAGAGTAATGAGATATAATAGATTATTTTCTAGGAATTCAGTGGATGAATGTCACGATAGAACTAATCTATTTGCAGAATCGAGATATGAGATAATTGAAGTATCATATTCGTTCTGAGGGGTGTATAGTCAGGGAAAAACGAGCGGCGTGACGTCCTGAAGGCGTTAAGTTCTCTAACAAACATTATGTCTAGCCCAATCATTAAGAGATTCTATACACGGTCTCTCTATATATGTAGTCAGGGAACAACGAACGTCGTGACGTCCTGAAGGCGTTAAACTCTCTAACAAACATTATGTCTAGGGAACCACCCAATCATTAAGATTCTATGTAGAGGTGGGTCTCTCTATGTAGTCAGGGAACAACATGCAGCGCGACGTCCTGAAGGCGTTAAGCTCTCTAACAAACATTATGTCTAGGGGACCGCCCAATCATTAAGATTCTACATAGAGGTGATGATGAAATGTGTGAAGCATCGAACGCTCAGTCGGGGAGGCCTTTCGAGAAACATATTCATCATAGCTCCGAGAGGAACGCTCACTCAGTCAGAGATCGTGAAACGGTTCACAGATCGTAAAATATGAATCGTCACATGCATTCCTGAAGCCGCGTCAGAAAATGCAGTATCATGATTTTACGATTTTAGTCCTTGTCGAAAATCCTCCATCAACACACCCTCGGAAAAAACTGATAAAGGCACCCAGAAATAGTGTTAAAGGTACCTTAGAAAATTGATAAAGGCAGCCCCAAATTGGATAAAGGCACCTCACTGCTTTGGGCACCCCAGGAATTACGGGATAATAGCGTTGGGCACCCATAGAATTACTAGGGGCACCCCCCGTTTCCCTTCCTCATTTAAAGACTTTTTGGCGGGAAAATCTGCTTTAAATTTTCAGCATACCTACAAGTTTCTAGACAGAATTTGTATAGATTTTGAGAGAGTTCTTCATCGATATTGATTGATATTAACCTTTGATGACTAGACATGGAAGGTATGTGTCTTAAAAACAAGAAAAAATGAAGATCACATGGATCTAAACTAAAACAGGGAGCTTGAGGATATATCGGGATTTTTAGTTGTTTATGGAAGAATAGCGTGTGGCTGTTGCATGTTCGACTTCTTCTGGAACTAAAATCAACGTGTTGGAGTGTACTAGTTGATAGAAGATGTGTGCAGAGAAAGAAAAAGGAAATTATTCCCGTAAATGGCAGAAAATTAATGAGAATGATTCTCGAATTAATTATAGGGATTTGGAGGGTTGTGGTGTATATAAAGACTTCACGGGAGTCAGAGAACTCCTACCGAGAGTTTGAGGAAGTTCGGAGAGCTAGAATAGGAGAATCACGAGTTGCATACAAAATTTTCAGATGCTGCAGCCGAAGAACATTAGGCTGCCAAGAAGTGTTGTCACTAAACCGCTGCCTAAACCTTCAGAAGCGACAATAACTTCTGCGACGGTTCCAATTGCAACGGTAGCTTTAGCAACATTTAATTTGATCATGCAACACTTCCATTATTACAGAAAATTTGTAACGTCTTGCAAATTCTCGGTTTTAATTATTTTCTCTCATTTTCATCATTTGTAAACACTTTGATCCATGAATACATATTTTGAGCACGTTTCTACCACCATGAGTTGATTCTTACTCAACCAAGAAAATGAAGGAAGATATCTAGCATGATTGATGGGTACCTATTTTTGATTATTTTATTTTCTCTAGTTATTTCATTTGATTCACTTAATCACTGCTTTGGCAGAGTGTTAATGTCTTAATTACTTGTGATTCAATTGATAGGTTATACTTTGTTAACTGAATTGATAATCTATGCTTAGTGAGTACAATTAATATTTGAGAATATGCCTGATTATTAGTGAATTTAAAAATAAAATGATTTAAAAGATGACTAGGGTTTGAGATATTTGTAACATCATTCAATCATGTGTAGTAGTGGAATCTAGTATCTTGGTTATTTTTAATATCTTGTTATCACTTTCATTTGAGTTTTCTTTATTTTTGTAAAAGAAATTTAGAATCAACTTTCACAAGCCCGGGAATCGAATCCTTTTTACTATTATATTACAATCACATCATCAATACAAATGGTATCAGATCCAACGACATGTCACCCACTGAGATTGAGAAGGTATGCTCGACGGGGTTAGTCCATGTGCTTGTCTCATGAGGGGAAGGGAATGTCGGAAATCTGGTCTTGTGTATATATTTCGTTGCTGAAGAGGACTCCAATTTAAGGTGGTGATATTTGGCAGGTAGGGGTCGCCAATTGGAATATGGGGTAATAATTTGTCTTTCACTAATACCGAAGCCTTTCAGTACAATTGGCTACAAAGTCGGCAGAAAACTCTGCACTTAAACGTGCTCGAACGGAAGTAATCCATGCAAGGTTGTGAAATCATACACCGCAAGCAAATCATTTTTCCATTTTGAGGATCAAATCGTATGTTGAATCGTGAACCGAAGATTCATAATCATTTTTACATTACCTTGAAACTAAAAAATAGGAATGTGTGTTTGTAAATAACGTTGATGGATATAAAACATTAAAGGAAATCAAATCGGAAAGCCCAATAAGCTTATATGATGAAATATTAGAATAAATATAGTACAAGTCAACTCTTATATGCGTGGAGTACACGAATATGATCCATTTATGAAAATTTAACTAGAATTGATTCTAAGGATAAGTGACCTCCCGGGAAGCTGCTTTTGGATGATCGCAATGGTGCACATTGAAAACCTCACGCTGTCGTATAACCGCAGTGGCTAAGTGGTGACAATATCGATAAAGGGTCAGATCATTATATTAATGCTTCTTCAAGTTGAATTCATTATATTAAGGCTAAGTTGACAATATCAGTGATAAACACTAGATTACTTAGTGCTAAATAATTTATGTACTAGTGATTGCAGTATTTGTTTATAGTATAATGTGTTACGAAGTATTCACCAAGTGGGGATACTTTAGGGTTATTGGAAACGTGAGTGGGTGAATGATGGTAATGATACTTGATTTAGTAATATTTGTTGTGATGGACGATAAATTTTTTTAACTAGCTTTCTCCTCTGATATTTTCGTAAAAACTTTCAGCCTTGGTTTTTAGTTTAATTTACTTTTTGTTAGAGCATTGCTCGGTCGAACTCGCATGCGTTGCTATCTCAAGCATGTTTGTCAATGTTAGTGATCAAAACTATAAGTCTTGATTTCTAATCTACTATAGCTAAGTCTCGGACTAGGATAGAAAGTGTAGTTGAGCTCAAGGACTTCATGGAGATTCATCATACAAGAAGAAGAACTACTCAAGGAACCGGTGTAACTTATCCACAAAAAGGTATGTGCAGACTTGAACTTATCTGTCACTCAAAAGTCTATGTACTCTATCTCCTACTTCTTGAGACAAAAAGTCGTATGCTATATATAGACTTAGATTATACACATTTGGTATTTCGAGCCGAGTATACCTCTCCTATATATATCTCGAAATATGTGTTGGTAAGCGTTTCGCATCGGCCATGTTTATCTTTACCTAGTGACGAAAGTCATGATATGTTTCAATCACTTTGAAAATTTCTTTGACGAGAAATGGTGTAACAACTGTATAACGCCCTCTAAGAATGTTTCAATGGTTGGAATGATAATTTGGATTACATAACCAATGATGGACATAAGTATTGTTGTGGAAACACATATGTGCATAAGTCCTATCCCTTGAACCGAATTTTTCGAACTTTGTTGATCAAGAGAAACCGGAAGAATGGCTTATTGCCAAGTCCGGGAACTCAGTTCGGGAACTGCCGAACTTCTCATCCCGAGAAATTCTGCTGGAGTTGACAAACTTGTTGCGTAAGTACCAGTCCGAGAACCAAGTCCGCGAACCGGCGGAAAGTCTTTGCCGAGATTCTCTGCTGGAGTTTGTAAACTCTGCCCCAGTTGCTTAAGTACGCGAACCTAGTGTGCGAACATAAGAAGGTTATATATCTGAAGATGATTTCTGAACTTAAACATATAAAGACTAAGGAATGCAATTTGCAAACCGTGGCTATAAAGTTCATGAACCGATTCGAGTGAATCAAATCATCTTTGCTTCAATTGTGTCTTGTGTAGTACATAAGATTTCCTTGAAATTGAACAACTCTCTGACTAGTTCATTTGAGTCATTTGAACTAGTTATGGTGAACAAGAATATGGTTGGTATGAAATGCTCATATGGCTAGCCTTTTGGTTAACTATTGTTGAACCAACAAATGTACACGTTTGGGCACGGTTAACAAACCTATAAGCATGCATTTCATTTGTGTATAACAAGCTAAGTTTTCGATCTAACGGTTGAGAAATATTAGCTTGAATCTAAATCAGGTTTTAATCTAACGGTGGATATTGTTTGCTTTGTGACCAAGGCGAAACCCTAATTTGAAAGACTATATAAGGGGACATCTAGCAACTCTGCAAAATTAATCCCAACACTTCATGTGTGATACTAGTTTGCGTGCTGGAGTCGTTTCTCCTTTAACCTTTGGTTTTCTTCTTATAAAACCAGGTTAACGACTTAAATAATTCATTGGGATTGTGAAGCCAGACCGATACTACTTTTATCGTAGTTGTGTGATCTGATCTTGCATCTTATATCGTACAGGTACAATAAGATTGATTGGCTTGAGATTAATATCTCCGATGGGCAAGATATAAAAAGTAGTCACAAACATCTTCGTCTCATTGTTTGTGATTCCGCAACATCTTGTTTCGCTACTATACGATTAATATTGTTGTGAGGTGATTAATTTATCTAGGCTGTTCTTCGGGAATATAAGGCCGGATTATCAATTGGTTCCTGTTCACCTTGAATAGTATCAAAATACGGAACAACATCTTTAGGGTTTTTATGTGGGAGACAGATTGATCCTTTGATAGACTTGTCTGTGTGAGACAGATTTGTTTTTTGTCAAAGCCTGCAATTTTGGGTCGTAACAACTCTTAGTTGTGGGTGAGATCAGCTAAGGGAATCAAGTGCGCTGTATCCTGTTGGGATCAGAGGCGTAGGGAGTACAACTATACCTTGGATCACTGGGAGACTGATTGCGGTTCAACTACAGTCCAGTCCGAAGTTAGCTTGGAGTAGGCTAGTGTCTGTAGCGGATTGATACAATGTGTGTTCAATCTGGACTAGGTCCCGGGGTTTTTCTGCATTTGTGGTTTCCTCGTTAACAAAATTTCTGGTGTCTGTGTTATTTTAGTTTCCGCATTATATTGTTTTATCTTTATAATTGAAATAATACAGGTTGTGCATTAGATCATCAATTAGAGTAATCCAACCTTTGGTTGTTGATTGTCATTGATTGATCCTTGGATATTGATCTTTGGTACCATCCAAGTTATTCCTTGTATTTGATTAGTACTCGCAGTTTCTGTTTGAGGAAATCAAATCAAGAGAGAGAGGTATAAACTTGTTGATGTACTTTTAATTGATTTAGTCTTGCTGGTTCTCTTAAAATTATATTCGAGTTTGTCCATTCAGATTGCTAAGCGAAATATTGGGTGGTGTTGTTAGACCCCCGCTTTTTCAGTTGGTATCAGAGCAGGCAAACAAGTTCAAAACCTCAAAAGTATGTGTTTGTAGCGATCTGACTCTATGGACAAGAGTACTATCTCAGATAAACGCTTTACCAAAAATAAAAGTTATATCTCGTCAAACTCTACTGAAGAAAAGGGTTCTACAATCTCGAATATAGATGAACCTTCTGTACTGGAGACAGACTAACACTGACATGTGTACTTCCGATTACCCTTCAAATGTGAGCCTCTCCATTAATGAACGGGATTCGGCTGAATAGAGTGAATTGATTCTAAATATTTTTAGAATCCAAGCTGATAGATTCAATCGGTTGAAGCACCATGTCAATGTTGTAGTTGGTGGGTAATACTGAAGTCCATTCTTCGTGTACGTCTCTTGAAGCTATCCTTAGAAGGGATGCCTTGGAAATCGAACATCTCCTGAGTAAGCTCTCTATTCAAGGATGCTCAAAGCAATCTAATATGCCAAGTACTTCTGACACAACTAAAGATGGTTCATGCTCAAAAGTAAAAACGAAAGTCCCTTCTAGTAAAACGGATGTGCCTGAAGTCACCATCACTCAAGGATGTTGCACATCAAATGGTGGGAAGAAATCTTCTAACGATGATATTAAGACTGTACTATCTAATCATTCTGATGATCAGAAAGTATGTCTTGTCTGTGAGACAAAGAGTTTTTTTAAACGAAAGGGAACCTCTAGGTTGAAGAAAAACTCCTTGGTTCAACTTCAACACACCTTAGACTTAATTCTTAAATGTGTAACTGACATTCGTATGACTAAACCAATCGGTTTTCGTACCTACCCTGTGTATGTTACCAGGAAAGTCAATTCAATGAGTTCCTCGAACACTCAAGAATAAAACAGACGTCTTAATAAACATCGTCTAAAAGAAGATCGTGTCGTGGTCTCTGGAAACAACACTGCTCCTGCTGAGAAAGGAAGTTCAGAAGAAAGAAGAAAAATTGATGAAATGAGAGATAATCTGAAAAAGATAATTGAAGGGTATAAAGAATTTGTCAACAAGTTGTCTTCCTCCTCAAACTAAAAATATTTTGGTAAGAACTTAAATTATGTCTCGTATTTTGATGACAGTAAGTTTTATGATAATTTCTCACATAAAAAAGAGTCCCTCTTTAGATTCAGAAGGAAAAAGAGACTTGACCATAAACACAAATCTCTTGATGAGCTTGTGGCTCATACTTGTGCTAATTAATCACAAGGGTCGAAGAGCTTACTCATAAAAACCATGTTGAGTAAGATGTGTTAATTTTCAGGTATACTTTTGGCATTTGCATCTGTTAAGTTGAGCTATCTTCTTATCGTCCATAGCTAAGCTTTTTAATTGCAAACTTACTATGTTTAAAGTATTCTTTGTGTCTAAAGTGTCTTCTCATTTTCGTTAGGAAGTCGTCTTTTGATATTATTTTTTTCTACAACTTTGCTCAAAATTGCTTTCCTGAGTTATGAATTTTTCGAGGCTTTTGTTGCAAAAGTCCCTGTTGGGCTTTATTTTTGGGGGTCAGGTTGTACTCGAACGAATATCCGTTTTCTGAGACGAGTCAACTGTTTAAGAAAACCTTAGAATCCCTTCCCTAAGATACCCTTGAATATCAACCTATTCAGTTGCAAAAGTCACGTACACGTACTCTAGGTTGGTTTCTGGGTTGTCAAGAATGTCTTCTTCTTCATCTTGTTATGGTGGTTTTACAAGAGGATTCCTTGATAAAGGTGTTGTTGATTCCAAGAAGAAAAGAACCCTTATAGATGAAGATCATTCTAATGCTTCATGTTATTTTGCCTATGTTCATGAGGATGCTGAAAAGGATGATATGATTTCTGCTGAAGTTGTTCATGACTTTCTTAAGTACTTTGGGGAAGCAAAACAACAGCTCATTGCTACTTCGAAAAGTGTTGATGCGCTGAAAACTGAGTTGAAAAAGGTTACCCTTGACCTTGGTATTATAAAATCTCACATCAATGATTTTTGTAAAGAGAATCACCTCTCCGATGATGCAATGGATGTTGTCAATCACAAGCTCAAAGACCAGTTGTCTCGTGAGGATTCTGAACCGTCCATATGATCTTAGTTCGTGTTCAGAATAACACTTGAGTATGTTTTCTTTTAGCTTGTTTTATTTGTTTCCTAATATGTTTTCTTTTTGGTTTAGTTGGAAGAATAACTAGTGCTTGAATAGCAATGGTTGTGACTACACATACCTATTATTTTTCATCTTCTTGTTCTTTTTTAGGTTTATTTGGTTTAAATTCTAAAAATATTTGGAGGATGATGGTTTGAAGTATTTAATCTTTATGATTTGTTATATTGCAATTTGTTATGGGATATTGGTGTTTACGTCCGTAAACTATGTTGTCCTATATTTTGTCAAAAGTAAAGTCGTTCATGAACAATATTCATGTATTGATTTAAGGATGATTATACTTTTGACATATACAAAATTTAAGCCTATACTGTCAATTCGTTGATGGAAGATAGGTTAAAATCTTTTGTGTTCAAGGATTATGTCTACCAAATATCGTTATGCAAATAATGATGGAAGATAGTATGAAGCCTTTGTATTCCACGGTATTGATCTTCACTGATCCATATTTTATGTAATACTGTGAGGCTCCGTAATGTGTCTTATGTTGAGCACGATACAACCAAGTTGATTAATTTTTGATTAGCTTTGTTGGTTGTTCCGTAAGGTACTTTATGTTGAGCATTCTTGAACTAAATTAATCATCTTGTTTGGTTATTTATTTATTGATCCATAAGTCTTTTTATGTCAAGCAAAACAAATGACAATTAAATTGATTAGTTTTGTAATTAGTTTGGTTGTGTATTCCAATTAGATTAATTATGGGTTCTCTTGTAATTAGTCTAGTTGAGTATTTTCATACTCCGTAAGATTCCTCTTATGTTGAGTATATGAACGACTATCCTATTCATTTTCTGATGGTTATGTTAGTCGTATGCTCCGTAAGTTCTTTTATGTCGAGCATAACCAATTAAGTCGATCACTTTTGTGTTTAATTTGATTGTGTATTCCGATTCAATTAATCATGGGTTTACTTGTGATTAATTTGATTGAGTTTTTGGATATAGAAAATCATTCTCATGGTTTTTGGTGTCCAATCAAAATCCTTCTTTTCTTTTGAAATTAAGGTCGCTCTTGTTGTTCCCTTGGGAATGACATCAAATGGGCGAGAGTTCTTTTGAACTTGTGCTTAATGGTCATATCTTGAGGGGTGTGCGGCTGTGGAATTTTAAAGGGGTAATCTTGTATCTTTAAACTAGTTGATGAATGTTATTAGCTTCGGCTATATGATTGCATCTAAATTAGATGGTATGTATTTTCTCTTAGTCATGAAATGTCTCTTACGGAAAGTTCATTATGATCCCGTTCTTGTACCTTTGCCAATTTTATTGCCAAAATGGGGAGAATTAATATGTAGTTCACACTAAAAATACATATGGTTTTCGGATCATTGTGTAAAGGGGAGTGGTTTCCATGTGAGATGGAGTATTGACTAAGGGGGAGTGATAGATATCACCATAGTATTATTGTTGAAGTTGTGATACAATTGGATTTTGACACTGTGTAATAATACTATGACACACTATAACAATGATCGAGACCAATGCTTTCTCATTGTTATAGCTATGGATCTTCAACAACGGTGATGCTAAACTTACAACCTTTGGGATCATTGGAGTACTTGGAAGTGACGAAGATTTCGGGGAATGTTGAAGATTAGACATGTGGAATAGGAGCTACTAAAGTTTCTTTATCTTTTTTGTATTCCATATGTATTGATAGTTTTGTCACTAAAATTGACAAAGGGGGAGATTGTTAGAGCATTGATTGGTCGAACTCGCATGCGTTGCTATATCAAGCATGTTTGTCAATGTTAGTGATCAAAACTATAAGTCTTGATTTCTAGTCTACTATAGCTAAGTCTCGGACTAGGATAGAAAGTTTAGTTGAGCTCAAGGACTTCATGGCGATTCATCATACAAGAAGAAGAATTACTCAAGGAACCGGTGGAACTTCTCGAAAAAAGGTATGTGAAGACTTGAACTTATCTCTCACTCAAAAGTCTATCTACTCTATCTCCTACTTATTGAGACAAAAAGTGTATGCTATATATAGACTTAGATTATACACATTTGGTATTTCGAGCCGAGTATACCTCGCCTATCTATATCTCGAAATATGTGTTGGTAAGCGTTTCGCTTCGACCATGTTTATCTTTACCTAGTGACGAAAGTCATGATATGTTTTAATCACTTTGAAAATTGCTTTGACGAGAAATGGCGTAACAACTATATAACGTCCTCTAAGAATGTTTCAATGGTTGGAATGAGAGTTTAGATTACATAACCAATGATGGACATAAGTATTGTTATGGAAACACATATGTGCATAAGTCCTATCCCTTGAACCAAAGTTTTCGAACTTTGTTGATCAAGAGAAACCGGAAGAATGGCTTGTTTCCAAGTCCGCGAACTGCCGAACTTCTCATCCCGAGAAATTCTGCTGAAGTTGACAAACTTGTTGCATTAGTACCAGTCCGCGAACCCAGTCCGCGAACCTGCGGAAAGCCTTTGCCGAGATTTTCTGCAGGAGTTTGTAAACTCTGCCCGGTTGCTTAAGTCCGCGAACCTAGTGTGCGAACTTAAGAAGGTTATATATCTGAAGATGATTTCTGAACTTAAAATTATAAAGACTAAGGAATGCAATTTGCAAACCGTGGCTATAAAGTTCATGAACCGATTCGAGTGAATCAAATCATCGTTGCTTCAATAGTGTCTTGTGTAGTACATAAGATTTCCTTGAAATTGAACAACTCTCTAACTAGTTCATTTGAGTCATTTGAACTAGTTATGGTGAAGAAGAATATGGTTGGTATGAAATGCTCATATGGCTAACCTTTTGGTTAACTATTGTTGAACCAACAAATGTACACGTTTGGGCACGGTTAACAAACCTAGAAGCGTGCATTTCATTTGTGTATAACAAGCTAAGTTTTCTATCTAACGGTTGAGAAATATTAGCTTGAATCTAAATCAGGTTTTCATCTAACAGTGGATATTATTTGCTTTGTGACCAAGGCGAAACCCTAATTTGAAAGACTATATAAGGGGACATCTAGCAACTCTGCAAAACTAATCCCCACACTTCATGTGTGATACTAGTTTGCGTGTTGGAGTCGTTTCTCCTTTAACCTTTGGTTTTCTTCTTATAAAACCAGGCTAACGACTTAAAGAATTCATTGGGATTGTGAAGCCAGACCGATACTACTTTTATCATAGTTGTGTGATCTGATCTTGCATCTTATATCGTACAAGTACAATCAGATTGATTGGCTTGAGATTAATATCTCCGATGGGCAAGATATAAAATGTAGTCACAAACATCTTCGTCTCATTATTTGTGATTCCGCAACATCTTGTTTCGCTACCATACGATTAAGATTGTTGTGAGGTGATTGATTTATCTAGGCTGTTCTTCGGGAATATAAGACTGAATTATCAATTGGTTCCTGTTCACCTTGATTATTATCAAAAGACGGAAAAAAACTTTAGGGTTTTTCTGTGGGAGACAGATTGATCCTTTGATAGACTTGTCTGTGTGAGACAGATTTGTTTTTTTGTCAAAGCCTGCGATTTTGGGTCGTAACAACTCTTAGTTGTGGGTGCGATCAGCTAAGGGAATCAAGTATGCAGTATCCTGCTGGGATCATAGGTGTAGGGAGTGCAACTATACCTTGGATCAGTGGGAGACTGATTGGGGTTCAACTACAGTCCAGTCCGAAGTTAGCTAGGAGTAGGCTAGTGTCTGTAGCAGCTTAATACAGTGTATGTTCAATCTGGACTAGGTCCCGGGGTTTTTCTGCATTTGTGGGTTCCTCGTTAACAAAATTTCTGGTGTCTGTGTTATTTTAGTTTCCGCATTATATTGTTTTTTCTTTATAATTGAAATAATACAGGTTGTGCATTAGATCATCAATTAGAGTAATCCAATCTTTGGTTGTTGATTGTCATTGATTGATCCTTGGATATTGATCTTTGGTACCATCCAAGTTATTCCTTGTATTTGATTAGTACTCGCAGTTTCTGTTTGAGGAAATCAAATCAAGAGAGAGAGAGATATAAACTTTTTGATGTACTTTTAATTGATTGAGTCTTGTTGATTCTCTTAAAAGTATATTCGAGTTTGTCCATACAGATTGTTAAGCGATATTGGGTGGTGTTGTTAGACCCCCGCTTTTTCAATTGGTATCAGAGCAGGCAAACAAGTTCAAGACCTTAAAAGTATATGTTTGTAGCGATCTGACTCTATGGACAAGAGTACTATCTCTGATAAACGCTTTACCAGAAATAAAAGTTATGTCTCGTCTAACTCTACTAAAGAGAAGGGTTCTACAATATCGAATATAGATGGACCTTCTGTACTGACGAGATAGACTAACACTGACATGTGTACTTCCGATTACCCTTCAAATGTGAGCCTCTCCATTAATGAACGGGATTCGGCTGAAGAGAGTGAATTGATTCTAAATCTTGTTAGAATCCAAGCTGATAGATTCAATCGGTTGAAGCACCATGTCAATGTTGTAGTTGGTGTAATAAGAGATTGCAAATATAAAGGTAATTCTGAAGTCCATTCTTCGTGTACGCCTCTTGAAGCTATCCTTAGAAGAGATTCCTTGGAAATCGAACATCGCCTGAGTAAGCTCTCTATTCAAGGATGCTCAAAGCAATCTAATATGCCAAGTACTTCTGACACAACTAAAGATGGGTCTTGCTCAAAAGTAAAAACAAAAGTCCCTTCTAGTAAAACGGATGTGCCTGAAGTCACCATCACTCAAGGATGTTGCACATCAAATGGAGGGAAGAAATCTTCTAACGATGATATTAAGACTGTACTGTCTAATCATTCTGATGATCTGAAAGTAGGTCATCTCTGTGAGACAAAGAGTTCTGTTAAACGAAAGGGAACCTCTAGGTTGAAGAAAAACTCCTTGGTTAAACTTCAACACACCTTAGACTTAATTCTTAAAGGTGTAACTGACATTCTTATGACTAAACCAATCGGTTTTCGTACCTACCCTGTGTATGTTACCAGGAAAGACAGTTCAATGAGTTCCCCGAACACGCAATAACAAAACAGACGTCTTAATAAACATCGTCTAAAAGAAGATCGTGTCGTGGTCTCTGGAAACAACGCTGCTCCTGCTGAGAAAGGAAGTTCAGAAGAAAGAAGAAAAATTGATGAAATGAGAGATAATTTGAAAAAGATAATTGAAGGGTATAAAGAATTTGTCAACAGGTTGTCTTCCTCCTCAAACCAAAAATCTTCTGGTAAGAACTCAAATTATGTCTCGTATTTTGATGACAGTAAGTTTTATGATAATTTCTCACATAAAAAGGAGTTCCTCTCTAGATTCAGGAGGAAAAATAGACTTGACCATAAACACAAATCTCTTGATGAGCTTGTGGCTCATACTTGTGCTAATTAATCACAAGGGTCGAAGAGCTTACTCATAAAAACCCTGTTGAGTAAGATGTGTTAATTTTCAGGTATACTTTTGGCATTTGCATCTGTTAAGTTGAGCTATCTTCTTATCGTCCATAGCTAAGCTTTTTAATTGCAAACTTACTATGCTTAAAGTATTGTTTGTGTCTAAAGTGTCTTCTCATTTTCGTTAGGAAGTCGTCTTTTGAT
>NC_039363.1:53088457-53088888 GCF_003573695.1 Papaver somniferum
GTGTCCAATCAAAATCCTTCTTTTCTTTTGAAATTAAGGTCGCTCTTGTTGTTCCCTTGGGAATGACATCAAATGGGCGAGAGTTCTTTTGAACTTGTGCTTAATGGTCATATCTTGAGGGGTGTGCGGCTGTGGAATTTTAAAGGGGTAATCTTGTATCTTTAAACTAGTTGATGAATGTTATTAGCTTCGGCTATATGATTGCATCTAAATTAGATGGTATGTATTTTCTCTTAGTCATGAAATGTCTCTTACGGAAAGTTCATTATGATCCCGTTCTTGTACCTTTGCCAATTTTATTGCCAAAATGGGGAGAATTAATATGTAGTTCACACTAAAAATACATATGGTTTTCGGATCATTGTGTAAAGGGGAGTGGTTTCCATGTGAGATGGAGTATTGACTAAGGGGGAGTGATAGATATCACCATA
>NC_039363.1:53088898-53098089 GCF_003573695.1 Papaver somniferum
GAAGAGCTTACTCATAAAAACCCTGTTGAGTAAGATGTGTTAATTTTCAGGTATACTTTTGGCATTTGCATCTGTTAAGTTGAGCTATCTTCTTATCGTCCATAGCTAAGCTTTTTAATTGCAAACTTACTATGCTTAAAGTATTGTTTGTGTCTAAAGTGTCTTCTCATTTTCGTTAGGAAGTCGTCTTTTGATATTATTTTTTGCTACAACTTTGCTCAAAATTGCTTTCCTGAGTTATGATTTTTTCGAGGCTTTTGTTGCAAAAGTCCCCGTTGGGCTTTATTTTGGGGGGTCAGTTTGTACTCGAACGAATATCCGTTTTCTGAGACGAGTCAACTGTTTAAGAAAACCTTAGAATCCCTTCCCTAAGATACCCTTGAATATCAACCTATTCTGTTGCAAAAGTCACGTACACATACTTTAGGTTGGTTTCTAGGTTGTCAAGAATGTATTATTCTTCATCTTGATATGGTGGTTTTACAAGAGGATTCCTTGATAAAGGTGTTTTTGATTCCAAGAAGAAAAGAACACTTGTAGATGAAATTCATCCTAATGCTTCATGTTATTTTTCTCATGTTCATGAGGATGCTGAAAAGGATGATATGATTTTTTCTGAAGTTTTTCATGACTTTCTTAAGTACTTTGGGGAAGCAAAACCACAACTCATTGCTACTTCGAAAAGTGTTGATGCGCTGAAAACTGAGTTGATAAAGGTTACCCTTGACCTTGGTCTCATAAAATCTCACATCAATGATTTTCGTAAAGAGAATCACCTCTCCGATGATGCAATGGATGTTGTCAATCACAAGCTCAAAGACCAGTTGTCTTGTGAGGATTCTGAACCGTCCATATGATCTTAGTTCGTGTTCAGAATAGCACTTGAGTCTGTTTTCTTTTAGCTTGTTTTATTTGTTGCCTAGTATGTTTTATTTTTGGTTTAGTTGGAAGAATAACTAGTGCTTGAATAGCAATGATTGTGACTATGCATAGCTATTATTTTTCATCTTCTTGTTCTTTTTTAGGTTTATTTGGTTTAAATTCTAAAAATATTTGGAGAATGATGGTTTGCAGTATTTAATCTTTATGATTTATTATATTTCAATTTGTTATGGGATATTGGTGTTTACGTCCGTGAAATATGTTGTCTCATATTTTGTCAAAAGTAAAGTCGTTCATGATCAGTATTCATGTATTGATTTAAGGATGATTAGACTTTTGACATATACAAATGTTAAGCCTATATTGTCAATTCGTTGATGGAAGATAGGTTAAAATCTTTTGTGTTCAAGGATTATGTCTATTAAATATCGTTCTGCAAATCATGATGGAAGATAGTATGAATCCTTGTGTATTCCACGGTATTGATCTTCACTGATCCATATTTTATGTAATACTGTGAGGCTCCGTAATGTGTCTTATGTTGAGCACGATACAACCAAGTTAATTAATTTTTGATTAGCTTTGTTGGTTGTTCCGTAAGGTACTTTATGTTGAGCATTCTTTAACTAAATTAATCATCTTGTTTGGTTATTTAGTTATTGATCCATAAGTCTTTTTATGTCGAGCAAAACAAATGACAATTAAATTGATTACTTTTGTAATTAGTTTGGTTGTGTATTCCAATTAGATTAATTATGGGTTCTCTTGTAATTAATCTAGTTGAGTATTTTCATACTCCGTAAGATTCCTCTTATGTTGAGTATATGAACGAGTATCCTATTAATTTTTTGATGGTTATGTTAGTCGTATGCTCCGTAAGTTCTCTTATGTCGAGCATAATCAATTAAGTCGATCACTTTTGTGTTTAATTTGATTGCGTATTCCGATTAAATTAATCATGGGTTTACTTGTGATTATTTGATTGAGTTTTTGGATATAGAAAATCATTCTCATGGTTTTTTGTGTCCAATCAAAATCCTTCTTTTCTTTTGAAATTAAGGTCGCTCTTGTTGTTCCCTTGGGAATGACATCAAATGGGCGAGAGTTCTTTTGAACTTGTGCTTAATGGTCATATCTTGAGGGGTGTGCGGCTGTGGAATTTTAAAGGGGTAATCTTGTATCTTTAAACTAGTTGATGAATGTTATTAGCTTCGGCTATATGATTGCATCTAAATTAGATGGTATGTATTTTCTCTTAGTCATGAAATGTCTCTTACGGAAAGTTCATTATGATCCCGTTCTTGTACCTTTGCCAATTTTATTGCCAAAATGGGGAGAATTAATATGTAGTTCACACTAAAAATACATATGGTTTTCGGATCATTGTGTAAAGGGGAGTGGTTTCCATGTGAGATGGAGTATTGACTAAGGGGGAGTGATAGATATCACCATAATATTATTGTTGAAGTTGTGATACAATTGGATTTTGACACTGTGTAATAATACTATGACACACTATAACAATGATCGAGACCAATGCTTTCTCATTGTTATAGCTACGGATCTTCAACAACGGTGATGCTAAACTTACAACCTTTGGGATCATTGGAGTACTTGGAAGTGACGAAGATTTCGGGGAATGTTGAAGATTAGACATGTGGAATAGGAGCTACTAAAGTTTCTTTATCTTTTTTGTATTCCATATGTATTGGTAGTTTTGTCACTAAAATTGACAAAGGGGGAGATTGTTAGAGCATTGCTCGGTCGAACTCGCATGCGTTGCTATCTCAAGCATGTTTGTCTATGTTAGTGATCAAAACTATAAGTCTTGATTTCTAGTCTACAATAACTAAGTCTCGGACTAGGATAGAAAGTTTAGTTGAGCTCAAGGACTTCATGGCGATTCATCATACAAGAAGAAGAACTACTCAAGGAACCGGTGGAACTTCTCGACAAAAAGGTATGGAAGACTTGAACTTATCTGTCACTCAAAAGTCTATCTACTCTATCTCCTACTTATTGAGACAAAAAGTCGTATGTTATATATAGACTTAGATTATACACATTTGGTATTTCGAGCCGAGTATACCTTGCCTATCTATATCTCGAAATATGTGTTGGTAAGCGTTTCACTTAGACCATGTTTATCTTTACCTAGTGACGAAAGTCATGATATGTTTTAATCACTTTGAAAGTTGCTTTGACGAGAAATGGCGTAACAACTATTTAACGTCCTCTAAGAATGTTTCAATGGTTGGAATGAGAGTTTAGATTACATAACCAATGATGGACATAAGTATTGTTGTGGAAACACATATGTGCATAAGTCATATTCCTTGAACCAAAGTTTGCGAACTTTGTTGATCAAGAGAAACCGGAAGAATGGCTTGTTGCCAAGTCCGCGAACTTCCGAACTTCTCATCCCGAGAAATTATGCTGAAGTTGACAAACTTGTTGCATGAGTACCAGTCCGAGAACCGACGGAAATTCTTTGCCGAGATTTTCTGATGGAGTTTGTAAACTCTGCCCCGGTTGCTTAAGTCCGCGAACTTAGTGTGCGAACTTAAGAAGGTTATATATCTGAAGATGATTTCTGAACTTAAACTTATAAAGACTAAGGAATGCAATTTGCAAACCGTGGCTATAAAGTTCATGAACCGATTCGAGTGAATCAAATCATCTTTGCTTCAATCGTGTCTTGTGTAGTACATAAGATTTCCTTGAAATTGAACAACTCTCTAACTAGTTCATTTGAGTCATTTGAACTAGTTATGGTGAAGAACAATATGGTTGGTATGAAATGCTCATATGGATAACCTTTTGGTTAACTATTATTGAACCAACAAATGTACACGTTTGGGCACGGTTAACAAACCTAGAAGCGTGCATTTCATTTGTGTATAACAAGCTAAGTTTTCATTTGTGGCTATAAAGTTCATGAACCGGTTCGAGTGAATCAAATCATCTTTGCTTCAATTGTGTCTTGTGTAGTACATAAGATTTCCTTGAAATTGAACAACTCTCTAACTAGTTCATTTGAGTCATTTGAACTAGTTATGGTGAAGAAGAATATGGTTGGTATGGAATGCTCATATGGATAACCTTTTGGTTAACTATTGTTGAACCAACAAATGTACACATTTGGGCACGGTTAACAAACCTAGAAGCGTGCATTTCATTTGTGTATAACAAGCTAAGTTTTCGATCTAACGGTTGAGAAATATTAGCTTGAATCTAAATCAGGTTTTCATCTAACGGTGGATATTGTTTGCTTTGTGACCAAGGAGAAACCCTAATTTGAAAGACTATATAAGGGGACATCTAGCAACTTTGCAAAATTAATCCCCACACTTCACGTGTGATACTAGTTTGCGTGCTAGAGTCGTTTCTCCTTTAACCTTTGGTTTCTTCTTCTAAAATCAGGTTAACGACTTAATGACTTCATTGGGATTGTGAAGCCAGACCGATACTACTTTTATGATAGTTGTGTGATCTGACCTTGCATCTTCTATCGTACGAGTACAATCAGATTGATTGGCTTGAGACTAATATCTCTGATAGGCAAGATATAAAAAGTAGTCACAAACATCTTCGTCTCATTGTTTGTGATTCTGTAATATCTTGTTTCGCTACCATACGATTAAGATTTTTGTGAGGTGATTGATTTATCTAGGTTGTTCTTCGGGAATATAAGACCGGATTATCAATTGGTTCCTGTTCACCTTAATTATTATCAAAAGACGGAACAAAAACTTTAGGGTTTTTCTGTGGGAGACGGATTGATCCTTTGATAGACTTGTCTGTGTGAGACAGATTTGTTTATTGTCAAAGCCTGCGATTTTGGGTCGTAACAACTCTTAGTTGTGGGTGAGATCAACTAAGGGAATCAAGTGCGCAGTATCCTGCTGGGATCATAGGCGTAGGGAGTATAACTGTACCTTGGATCAGTGGGAGACTGATTGGGGTTCAACTACAGTCCAGTCCGAAGTTAGCTTGGAGTAGGCTAGTATCTGTATCGGCTTAATACAGTGTGTTCAGTCTGGACTAAGTCCCGGGGTTTTTCTGCATTTGCGGTTTCCTCGTTAACAAAATTTCTGGTGTCTGTGTTATTTCAGTTTCCGCATTATATTGTTTTATCTTTATAATCGAAATAATACAGGTTGTGCGTTAGATCATCAATTAGAGTAATCCAACCTTTGGTTGTTGATTGTTATTGATTGATCCTTGGATATTGGTCTTTGGTACCATCCAAGTTATTCCTTGTATTTGATTAGTACTCGCAGTTTCTGTTTGAGGAAATCAAATCAAGAGAGAGAGATATAAACTTGTTGATGTACTTTTAATTGATTGAGTCTTGTTGATTCTCTTAAAAGTATATTCGAATTTGTCCATACAGATTGCTAAGCGAAATATTGAGTGGTGTTGTTAGTCCCCCACTTTTTCACTTTTAAACAACAAAATCCACATATTTACATAAGTTCTCAAACTTATGTAAATAAGTTTGTCAAACTGACAACACATATTTCATGCTGATGGAAACCATTCTTTTTGCTATATTTATTTTTAATATTTATAAAGTAAAGCACTTGAAACATTTTGACTGGCTTACGACCAATCAATATTTGGCGCCGGAGAGGTATAAGGGTTTGTTATTTTGTTTTTGATTTTTTAATCATTATTTTTACAAAACTAGTGACAAAACCCCTAGGTGAACAAACTAGTGATAAGAAAAAACCGGTCATATTATTTTTAATAAATAAAAACCGTTTCAAACAAAACTGGGACAAAAACCCCAAGCCAAATAATAATGTGTAAATTTAGTTTTTGTTACTTTTAAAAAAGCCAAACATACCCTTCAACCTTTTCTTCTTCTTCTCTGATTTCTTCTTTCTTCTGTCTCCTTCTCCCACCACCATCATCACCATCAACAACAATGGAACTGCACCAGAAGAACGACGCTGATTCGAGAGATGAAGAATTCGAGAGACGTTTTCTCTTATTCATTTCCCTAAAACTGAGAAAAGAAGAAGCAGCAGTTGCCGCTGTTTTATCACCTGAAATTGAGAGTAAATATCGTTGTTGTTGATCGAGAAATAGATCGAGAATTGGGAGATGAGAAAAGGGTAAGATAGAGATGATGGACTTTGGTAAGATTCAAGATGGGTTGAATCTGAGATTGCAAGAAATTGGATCTGCATCTCGCCTGGGGTTGATTCAGAAATTGAAACTCAGAGTTGAGTTAGATTGAGAAGATGTGAAGATGGGTTCTGCTAGCTTCTGTTGAATTCAGTTGTGGAGTTTTGGATGAACTGAAATGGGGATCTGGAGAAATTGAGGGTTTGTGTTGGTGCTCTTGAAGAAAAAATTAGGGATTTTCTGTCAATTCGAGAAATGAATGAGGCCGCTGGTGTTGAGGATGGATCTGAAGAATGATGGTGGTGGAATTATGAAACAGAGATGAGAAGAAATCGAAGATGAGCTGCTGTGGCTGTTGGTGATAATGAAATCAGTTAAGCGGAAATGGAACTGTAGATGATCGAAATGATGCATTAATGAACTTGGCAAACTACGATTCGATTTGAGATGGGTTCTGGAGTCGCAAGATGTTGTTGCTGGGCATATTCAAATGAGAAAAGAATGTGAAGAAGATGAATGGAGTTTTTGGTGCTGTGTGTTGACTGAATTGATGTCTCAGCTGCTATTGAAATTGCAGGTGACGATGGATTGGTGGTACTACAGTTCAGTGAGGTGGTCATGGAAGTGAAGAGAAGGAATTGAATAAGAAGTGCAAGTTGTGTTGAGAACTGGTGTTTAAGAAGATGTAATGTTGATGCTGCTGTTGTTACTGTGGTCTGATGGCAGAGATGTAGGTTCAGTTGTCTGGTGGTGTTAGCTCTAGCGCAAGGACTGGAATTGCAGGTTAAGCCATGGATTGCTGGTAGGATTTAAACCAGTTGAAGCCTTGTGTTGGTTGGTATGCAGGATAAAGAAGATAATGGCATTGGATTGTGAACTGAAATGATGCAGGTGGAGGTTATGGAGCTGTGAATGGGTTAAGAAGCTATGTGTCGCAGTGGTGGAATGTGGAGCTGTAGATGACAAGGAAATGGTGGTTGCTGCCATGGTTCAGCTGGAGCAGTGGAAATCTAAACATCAAGCACATTATAAACTTTAAGCACATTATAAACTTCAACTGGAGCAGTGGAAATCTAATAAGAAGAGGATGACAGACAATGCTGAAGATGTAGATTATATGGTCGTCGCTAGTATGGCAGAGGGGATGGTAGGAGCTTAGCTAGCAAATATTATTGAGGTTCTTGCCATTAATATGATGCGTGACGAAAGAACTGAGGTATATATAACCTGCTTTTTTATTTTAATCCATCTGTTTGAGTATATAAAATTGGTGATCTCGTAATTGTCTTAGTTATGAGGAAACTGTAGGATTCTTATTTTGTCTAGGTCACGCAAGTTAATGAATGGTAGATGTTTTAGCATTCTCAGTGTACGTTGGAAAAGGTTTCAAGTATCTGAGGTGCACATCAATGGAACCCGCAGTATGTTACGAATATTGATACTCTAGAATAGATCCAGTTACTTGCATATCCTTAAAACACAAACAAAGTTATCTTGTATCTGCTTATCTCTTTTTATTCTTCTCTGACTGAAAAATAGCTGTAGGTCTATATTTTTCAAGCACGAGTTTCAGAAGTTTCTTAAGTTTGATTCACTAATGAAGCTATCGTTTAATGTACCTTAACCAACAGACGATTTAGTCAAATTAGAAGGATCTCTGATGAGTTAAAAAGAGGGATCTTATTTTAAGTTTAAATGGTCAATGAAGCAGATGGTGCTGTTGTGGATAGACGGAGGATGAAAGTAGAGCTGAGTTAGAGCAGATGATGCTGTAAACTAGAGAAGAAATGAAGCTTAAATGAAGTGCAGCTACTGATGAATTCTGATGAAACCAATTATGGTTTCATCTTATTTATGATGAAACCATAATCGGTTTCATCGTATTTATGATGAAACCAAAATTGGTTTCATCTAATTTTTGGTCAGTGGTGGTGGTCGTCGGCGGGTGTTGGAGATGTTGCTGGTTTTAGTCGGTGGTGGTTGGCGGTGGTCGACAATGGTGGTCCTGGCAGTTGATAATATGTGTTGTACCATAGAGCATGGATCTGTGTTGCTGTAATGTTGCTGTATAGAGCATGGATCTGTGTTGTTGTGATGTTGAGAGAAAGATGGAGACATTAAGGACTGCTCTTGGGATGAATAAAGTTGATGAAACTTCTTTACTACAGGAAGAAGGGAAACATGAAACTGTTCTGAAATTAGGTGAAGGAGAGGGTCCAAAAGAAGGTTTAATAGAGAAAAATGATGGCTAGAATTGAAATGGGAAGCAATTGCAGGTGGTGAATTGGATTGTGGAGCTGAGTAGAGTCAGCTAGGAGATGTTGCTGCCGCTGCTTTCAGATTGGCAGTGTGCAAGTGTAGCTGCTGGTATTGTTGATATGGTTATTGCAGTGATGGGTTTGATATGATTATTGCAGTGACAGGGTCTTGTGACGAGTTTCATTTGATGCTGCTAGTAAGCTCCGGTTGCAGCTGAAGTTAATATTATAGAGAAGGTGGTACTGGTGTTGGCTTTGAGTTGGTTCTCTATGAAGAATGGTTTGAGCTGATGCTTGAGAATGGTTTTTAAGTACAGTTGCAGGTTGAGAGTGTAGAGAAGAACTGAGATGCCTATGTTGATGGTGATTATGAACTGCAGTTGGTGATAATCAGAAACCATGGAGGAACTGGTGTTGCTCTGGTTGAATTAATATGGATATTGCAGGTCCAGTTGAAGATCAAACTGAGCCTGAGATGGAGCATTTGTGGTGTTCAGGTATGAGCTTGAACTGAAATGGAAGGAAGTAATGCAGTGGGTATGGGATTTGAAGTGAATTTGTAGTTGCAGGTGCAATGAAGTGCTGCAATACAATGAGGAATTGCCTGTAAACCTAGATGGAAAGATATACCAGGTGAAGCTGAGTAATGGGTCTTGAGACATAACTGGTGGTATCGCTGTTGAAGCGCAGAAACCAATTATGGTTTCATCTTATTTATGATGAAACCAAAATCGGTTTAATCGTATTTATGATGAAACCAAAATTGGTTTCATCGTATTTTTGGGAGGTGGTGGTGGTGGGCGGTCGTGGTGCTGGTTTTGGTCGGCGGTGGTCGACAGTGGTGGTGCTGGATGGTAGGGTGGCTGGTATTGGTGGTGCAATTACGTAGTATCGGTGGTGGTGGTGGTGGTGGTC
>NC_039363.1:53098358-53151156 GCF_003573695.1 Papaver somniferum
GGCGGAGGTTGTGGTCGGAGGTGGCGGCGGTGGTCAGTGGCGGCGGTGGCGGAAGGTGGCGTTGGCGGTGGTCGGAAGTGGTGGCGGTGGTTATCGGTGGCGGCGGTGATTATTGGTGGTTGTTTATTTCTTGTTGGGGGTGACAATATAATAAAAATTAAAGTGTGGTTGATTTTTGTTTTTGTTGGGGTGATTTAAACTAGAAGGGTAATATAGACAGTTTATATTAAATGGGGTTTTTGTGAACAATTTGTTTTGTTGGAGTTTTTGTATATGGATAGTGACACCTTTGGGGTTATAACTCGCGGACCGTTATTTTTAACTTAATTTTTAAAATTTTATTTTAAATACTTAATATCTGGCATGTAAATATTAAAACTATCCAAGGTACGAAATTGCAACTCGTAATGGAACTATATTACAAGAACCCAAAAACGGCAACAAAAAAGATGTGTGATGAAACGAGGGACCAAGGCCATGGTAATCAGGAAAATCCTCCTCCACCTACTACACCATCGTTAGATCAAAAAACAACTGTGTGTTAGAACTAACTATATCTAATTTTATAATAATTAATTATGGTTGACCAAATCCGTGATTTGGCACTACACACCCGATTTTCCTATTGGTTGACCAAACGTGGATGTACTTTTCAACTCCACAATTTTGGTAGAATGGATACGGGTGATACCTCTGAAAGCCGCTTAAAAACCCGTGCATGGAGGATGTCAAAACAATCAAGTATTTCCTAACTATGTACTCATTATATCTTCTATTAGTATCATTAATATACTTTTTGATAATATTCTTTTTCTTATTATCAAGAATATTATTTTAATTAAATTTAATAATTTAAATGAGATTTCTGGCCATTGTAATCCAAATCACGTCTAGAATCAATAATCCAAATCACGTCTAAAATCAATTCATACACAACGAGAACCATTTGTACACAGGATTAGTTCACCTCTAGCTTCATTTTCTTGAATCTTCTTAAGCAATTGTTCTGTGGTCAAAACGTCTATATTATTTTCTACGACAAAATTAACTAGTCGAGAATGTATTTTTCAATTGAAACATGATGTGTTTGAAATACTGGTCAAAAAAGAAAAAAAATGTCTTTTTTTTATCATTAAAATATATGAATAAGAAGAAGATCGAATGATGCGATTCGAAAAAAGAAAAATGAAATTTCACCAATTTCAGCATCAACAACATATCTGATCAATTTCTAAAGTTAGACATATTTTTCTTATTCCTTTTTATTTGGTACTTTTCAAGTTCACCAATTCACTCGCATCCATTCCGTCTGTCTGTCCACCCATCCACATATATCAAATATGTCAGGTGATTGATTGAGTACATATATAAATTTCAAATCCGCCATTTGGATGGACCGGAAGTTGGTGGCGCCAAATCTGCTTGCACCCATCCTCTATTCACCCCTATAACTATTTTTACTGATTTGGATTTTCCTTTGTCTGGGAAACGAAATGGCCAATGCACTTGGGCTACTCATAGTGACTTCCACTTGTTGGACGACGACTAGAGGGAGGAGTCCCTATGTGATGAAAAAAACAATGTTACTCGTCATAGAGAATATGCAAAAAAAAAAAAAACTTTTTGAAATTACACATTTTGTTTTCACGATTTCCGGAAATTGAGGTTCATCGTGATATTATCAACCAAATTGTTCACAAATTTCTCTCTGCTGTAATCAAATAAATATATTATCAGCTCAAAGTTCATCTCACCATCCACTGAATCGTTCAGAATTTATGAATTCCAGTATGAAATTCACTTAAAAAATAAAAAATAAACAAAAATATAGTTTTCAATTTCTTTGTTATATCGATTAAACTGATCAAACAAACAAATACATCTATTCATCACAGTCAAACATCGAGTACCTATAGATTTCACCGATTTCAATTCGAACAAATTACACTTAGAAATCTTCTTTTTCTTGGGGTGTGGGGGCAGAGTACCATACACTCATCCCAGGGAGGAAAAAGATGGTTCCGGGTCGGGTCACTGAGCTTCTTATGGATACCTGATCGACCCGCCATTATAAGTGTTGGGAAAATGGAAATTCCAGAATTTATATTACTATCAACCACTTTTTCTTATGCAATTATACCATGATCCTATACAACTTATACATGATTTATTCTGCGATTCAACGAATTCAAAATTCTCATTAATTCGTTTTATTAGTTAATAGTGAAAAGAATCACACTTCGAATCAAAAGGAAAGGCCCATGTCTCTAAATCACTATGAAAAGCACACAAAATTAAAAACCTAAGTAATAAAAAAAACTTGAAAGAAAAATAATCATTACTCACCAATGCATCTAAAGCACCTTTATACGATATCTGAACTTCATTGTCATCCTTCTCTTCCACAAAATCATTATCCCTTGAATCCGTTCCAATTGAAGAAGAAATACATATTAACAACTACTCTCTCCATCCCTAATAAGACGCTCTTCTCATTTTAAAATTTTGTCTCTCTAAAGATTGGCATATATCATTAGACATGGATATAGTTCTAGTATAAGAAATATGTACAATTCGATAGCCATGTTTATATTCGATAGCCATGTTTAAAAAAACTCCTCTCTCCTTCATGCCTTAAGAATTGTGCAAACTTAAAAGAGGCCATCTAGATATTTAAGGACGGAGGGAGTATCTCCTTTGTACTACTGGGAAACAATGATTTTCTTCAATATAATCCTAATTCCATGACATACAACGAAAATCCATAAATCAAACCAGAAGAATTTTGTAAAATATCTATTTTATAAATTAACATGGACAAACCAAGCATTTCAAAGAACAATATTATCGAGACCAAAATGTGGGTTTTGTGTCTTTGCCCATGAAGAATAGTATTTAATCATATTAGGATTTGGGTTTGGTTTCAATGAATTTTAGATCTCTGAAAGAAATGAGTTCACAAAGAACTAGGAGAAGGAACCGAACATCTGATCAGGGATATAAACAAATTAGTCAAATGTGTGTGTGTTTTCACTCTTAGGCACATTTAAGGGGAGCAGAGACAGGTATGTGTCATAATTAAACACGTGTTCGGTACAGGTGGAGTTTTTCCCTCGACTTTTTTTTTGGTTTGATGATAACATATTTATCTTGGGATTCGTACCTAAAGTGTTATATAATAGAAATTTCCATTTCGGTATACTAATCTGTTATGTAGTCGGGCTTCCTATTAGGAGGGCGGGTGCCCTTTTCTATTAATAATATATGAGTGTAGTAGTATTTTCCTTGGTTAGAGTCTGATAGATGTTGGCATGTGTCTCTTCATGGGTATTAGCTTGGATTGAGAGATATTTATTATATAAGAAAAACCTATATGGGACATCATTAATGGAATATCCTATTGCGGTTATGTTCATGCCGAACTAGATTTAACTTTTTTTCTTTTTCTCGGTTCTTCTATTTTCTTTTCCATGATCTCCTATGAATCTCTCAAACTCTCGAATCCTGACTCAAATTATGCTAAGCATAACACATTTTGTATCAGAGTCGTTCTTCTTCTCAATTTCTACGAAGAGTATAGTAATTTCACCCTCAAAGAGCTATCTGACCGTCACATAATTCGTTAGAAAATCCACTCACCGGTCTTTTTCCCAATAGCTAGTGGACTGAACAATCAAATGAACTTTCTTCTTAAATTCACTTTCATCGGCCATTGCTACCTCATTCAGAAAGAATTTTCTTGCGAGATTGAGAGAATACTTTGAGCTTTCCTTCATCTAATTTATTGATTTATAGTCTCAAATGGTGAAATTAGGTCTATAACTAGATGAGACTTCTCACAACAATCAACAAATCAAATACCAAATGGACGAGAATCACGTAACCTTTCTAATCAAATTACTGAAGATTTTCGGTTCTTCAGATCTACAAACCACAACAATTTACTAATGGAGAACCAGGAATTTTGGGTACACCTCCTATAATACGTGAAATGGGAAGTGTAAACTTTGGTCATATTTTTTCAGGAGGACATTCTTATTCAACCCAGCGAGCTCCAAACTCGATTTCTAAAATTTGATGGTGAAAATCCACGTGGATGGGTGCAAAAAAGTGAAAGGTACTTCGAAATACATAATATTGATGAGAGTCAGAAGGTCAGTGTGGCTTCCATTTACTTAGAAGGTAAGGAAAATAAATATTTTCTTAATTTTCAAATTGGTAAGCATTTACTTTTTTGGAAAGATTTAACTGAGGGCATGCGTGCAACGTTCGAAAATCCTGTTGATGATAATTATGTGGGAAGTTTTAACAAATTGGCTCAAGTTACCACTATTAAAGAATATTTTGAGCAATTTTAAGCTCTTAAGGCTCTCATGCTGAGCAAGTATCCTCACTTGACTGAAGAATACTTCATACTGAGTTTTATAATTGACCTTAAATATGGAATTAGAAATTCAGTAATGATGTGTCACCATGTTACATTAATTCAAGCATATCTTATGGCTAGGATGCAAGAACATAAATGTTCAATACAAGCTAAAACTGTGAAACCTTACGATATGTCTTTTGCTAATTCCTTCACTCATAAGAGACCCTAGTCTACTTCTACCTTTCCTCTTGTAACCATTTAAACTACAACCACTCCTTCATCACCTATTTATTTCACTCCTAAATCTGGTATCACCACATCAAAATATAATCCACCGCTACCACCCATTAAAAGGTTTATATAAGAGTAAATGAGGATGGGAAGGGAAAAATGAATTTGTTATAATTGTGATGTTATATACAAACATGGTCATTTATGTAAAGGAAGACAACAATTATTTATTATACAAGTTGATCATCAAGGGTCTTCTAAAGAGGTAAAATAAGAAACTTATGAAGAGGATGTGGAATCTCTAATGGAGTCTGACATGGATATATCTCTTCATACTCTCACTGGTAATATGAATGGACATACCCTAGAATCTCAGGAGGCATAAAGAAACATAAATTTTTATTCTTATAGACAATATAAGTACACACAACTTCATTAATTGTACCCTGACCAAGACTTTGGGATGCAACATAAAACCTATAACTCATGTTGGTTACAACGACTAATAACTATCAACACTGGCATTTGTTCTCAACTTCAATGGTCGATGCAATGGTACAAGTTTTCTGAGGATTTTAGGATGTTACCATTGGGAGGGTGTGATAGTCTTCAATATCACTTTCTGAAATTCCACCTTCAATACCTACATCCATTTCATCACTTCTACAAGAATTTCAAGATGTGTTTGATGAGCCCAAGAAATTACCACCACCAACAAACCTAGATCACACCATTCCCCTTAAGCCGAACTCGGAACCTATCAATTTAAGGCTATATAAATGTCCATACATACAAAAAGGGGTTGTAGAGCAATTGGTTAAGAAGATGTTACATTATGGGATCATTCAACTAAGTCACATCCCATTTGCTTCACCCATTTTGTTGGTAAAGAAGAAATATAACTCATGGAGGTTTTGTGTGGACTATAGGAGGCTCGGTGACATGACTGTCAAGGATAAATTTCCAATTCCCATCATTGATGAGTTATTAGATGAGCTCCATGGGTGCAACATATGTTCTAAAATTGATCTTAGGGTTGGATATCAACATATTATAGTGTACGATCTAGATGTACATAAGACTGCATTCAGGACTCACAATGGGGATTAGGAGTTCAAAGTAATGCCATTTGGGATTCATAATGCTTCAGCTACCTTCCAAGCCTTAATGACTGAAGTTTTTCAACCGTACTTAAGAAAGTTCATTCTAATATTTTTTGATGACATATTAATCTACAACTCTACTTTACAAGATCACCTAAAACATTTCCAAATAACTTTCTCTTTGCTAAGAAGAAATCAGTAGTATGCTAACACTCAAAGTGCTTTTCCATCCAAACATCATTATAGTATTTAGGCCATATTGTGACAGCGGATGAAGTGGTTGCAGATCCTAGCAAGATTGCAAGTATGGAGGATTGGCCACTACCAACTAATCATAGAGAGCTAAGAGGATTTCCTCACATGATATTACAGAAAGTTTGTGCAAGGGTATGGTTCCATTTGCAGGCAACCAACCTTTGAAGAACAACTCATTCTTATGGACTGATGATGCAACTAGGGTATTTGAACAACTCAAGATGGCCATGACCAACACTTCAGTTATGGCCTTACCAGATTTTTCCAAGCAATTTACTGCGGAGAGATGCTAGTAATACATGTATTGGAGCTGTCTTGACTCAAGTAAGTAAACCCATTTTTTTTTTAAAGAAAACCTTTAGGCCTAAGAACAGTAACACCATCTACTTATAAAAAGAAGTTGTTAGATGTAACAATGACAGTTACTATAAGTGGAGACACGACCTACAAGGCATGGGAAATTTTTTATACAGACAAACCACCAAAGAATCAAGTATTTTTAGAATAGAAAATCACTATAGTACTACAACAAAGATAGTTGATGAAATTGCTAGGATTTGACTATGATATCAAGTACATAAAGAGAGTAGAGGATGTGGTAGCAAATGCTCTCTCCATAAGACCCCATGAAGTGGCTAGTTGCAGTGCTACGACTTTATTTATGCCTAACTGCAAGAGTTAGTGAACAGTTACTCTCAAGATACTAAAGCCAAATAATTTAACTTTCTTGTCTCTCATACAACTAAAGAACATTACATATATACAGATGAAGTGGTTACGTACACGAACAGATTATATGTGGGTAATATTGGAAATATCAGGCTCATTGTCTTAGAATCAGTTCATACTTCTGCAGTGAGAGGACACTCAGGTATCCAAGCCATTTATCTGAGGTATAAGTGTTACTTCTAATGGCTAGGTATGAAAAAAGATGTACTTTCTTTTGTTTCTTCATGTGATATATGTCAGATAAATAAGAACGACCACAAATTTCCTGGTGGACTCCTACATCCATTACCTATCCTTGACCAAGCTTGGAAACACATAATTACGAATTTCATAAAAGGATTACCTATGAGTGAGAGGAAGAGTGCCATTTTTATGGTGGTGGACAGGCTGATTAGGTATAACCTTATTAGGTTACAACATCCTTATACATTAGCTACATTGGATAAGGTTTTCTTGAATTAAGTATTTAAATTGCATGGGTGCCAGCCTCCATTGCATCTAACAGGGACAGAGTATCCACTAGTTCTTTTTGACATGACCTTTTTAAGGCTTTGGGTACCAGTTTAAACCTGAGTACATCTTATCATACACAAACTCATGGGAAAACATAGAGGGCGTGAATTTTTGTTTAGAGAACTACTTGAGATGTATCACAGGTCAACAACCTAAGAACTGGTTTCAATGGACATATATAGCAAAATGTGGTGTAGAACTAGCTACCACACTAGCATGAAGATGACTCATTCAAAGTTTTTTTATGGCTATAATCTACCGCACATGACATTTCCAACATATTGTCACTTATATTGATGCAGTAGAAGACTATTTGAAGGAAAGGGATGCTATGCTTGATGCTCTCAAGGAGACACTGCATAAGGCTCAAGACAGAATGAAACACTTTGCAGAGAAGAGAAGAACTGATAGATCATTTGAGGTTGGTGACATAGTGTGCCTGAAATTGGCGCCATGCAAACAAGCTTCCGTGGCTCTGTTCAATCTCTATGCCAGGATGATTCGTTTCCCATTTTACAGAAAACTGGGTGACTGGCTTACAATACTCGGATTCACCCAGTTTTCCATGTCTTACAACTGAAGAAACAGATTGGTCAAACTCACATCCCATCACCAGTTTTCCATGAGGGACAAATTATTATGCAACGTGAATATGCATTGGGATCCATGACAATTATTAGATATGACAGAGAAGTGTTGCAACTACTCATTCAGTGGGCATAGTCATCTCTTGAGAATGCTACACAGGAGGACAAGGCCAATATCACATCTCATTACCCTCGTTTCATGGCATGTATTTTCCTACTTATATCCTTGAGGACAAGGACAACTTTTGAGGGTGAGGTAATGTCATATAGCAAAGTTTCCCATTAGGAAGGGGTTGGGGTGGGGTGAGAGGGATGCCCCTTTCTATTAAAAATGTACGAGTATAGTAGTATTTTCCTTGGTTAGGATTTAGTATATGCCGACATTTATCTCTCCAAGAACGGTTGCTATTAGGTTGGATTGTGAGTTATTTATTGTGTAAGAAAAACTATCCGAGACATGATTAATGAAATATCCTATTGTGGATGTGTTCATCTCGAACCCGATTTCTCTTTTTTTTTTCTTCTTCTTCTTTTCGTCTATTCTCTTTCCTCTCCTTAATCTCCTCTGAATCTCTCTAACTTTTAGATCCCGACTCAAATTGTGCTAAGTATAGCAGCATATAATCTCTGAACTAAAGGTGGAGCTGAGGCACATTGTTTTTCTTCCCCATTTTTTTGAACTTTGTGGCACATTGTATTAATTAGCTATGAAAATGCTAGATTTATCGACCGTAAATCCCGACAAATTTCTCACATGAGAAAAATAGTGGGATCCATATATAATCTCAACGGTGAACTAGCAGACCGTAATCTAGATACCTAATTTGTGGCGTGTTTGGTTAGAAGGAACAGAGTCAATTTCCTGGATCCATTCTAGCCGTTTATAATCCCAATAGTAAAATGACAAGCCAGTTTCCACAACATCCTTTCTCGCGATATTTCTCGAATTTTTTAATATGTATGGCTAAAATCACCAGTTAATTAGGTATAAGAAGGATTTGTAATATATATACTTTTAAAAGAAACGAGAAATGGTATTTTAACGAAACACCAATACAACATTCATCTTTAAGCTGTCGTATGTTAAAAATCAAAATGAAAGCTGTCGTATGTTAAAAGTCAAAATGAAACCATTCAGTTAGATGTCAATGATTGCTTAAAAACTATCTCATATTGGGTATGTTATTTTATTCCTAGATATCGTAATAAACCTGCTGATATGAATTAGCTAAATTCAACATGAAGTTTGGTGTCACTTGGGTATGGTTTGATAAACCTCCTAGCATAATGGAGAGTCATCCTTTACAAGACAATATAAACGCATTCAGTTAATAAAAATTCATTTTTAGCATTAAAAAAAAAGTTAAAAATCTAAATGACTTCGGGATTCGGTCGATAAATTAATTCGGTCGATAAATTACATACAAAACTTAATTGGGCTCATTTATTGCTTATTCGGTTTTATGAGCTTTATTTTCTTCGTCGACCCCCATCCATTGCCATCTAGTTTATTTGAATGGTGCTGTCATGTTCATGCATTCAAGAGCAAAACAAAATATATCAATAAATAGTAGTGCTGTCACAATTAGCCTGCAAATCGAGAATTACAGACAACCTCGGTACACTTTTTATCCTCCAGAGTGAGATTCTGAGCGCTCATTGGAGCAAAAGTATTGTCGTTGTCAACATACACACATATTCTCCTTAGAAGCTCTTGGTCTATGGCATAACGCCATAACGCATATTTCATTCATAGATTCTAACACAAGATCACGTGACATTGCACGTGCTTCTCCTAACTCTCAATTTTTTTTATTTTTTTTTCTTAAAGCAAAGAAAATTTCTCATATGTTTGCTTTCTTTCAAGAAAATAGTTTGCTTTCTTTCAATAAAATAATTTTCGATTTACACATTTATCTCAGATTCATTCAAACGGAAACAAAACAAATTAAATAATTAAGAAGTGTGCTTGACCTTTCTTGCACCACCAAACGAGAAAGAAGCAGCAGAAAAAAAAAAAAAAAAAAGACTTATTGTCGAGGAACTTTCGAGGTACCGACGAATTTGGAGTGTAAAATTTTCTTCGTTTTTTCAATTCCCATTAAATCAAATCAAGTATAATCTCTATCCGATCATCAGTATTTTTGTGAATCAAGAATAATTAAAACATCATCTTCAACTCGGTACGATTATCTTCTCCATATTTTTATTCATTTAAGATCTCTTAGATTGTTCTGTTAGGTTTTCGCAATCTTAATCTTATATTTCTCATTGCATTTTCAGAAATTTAATCATCACCACTGACAGATAATTAAAATTACTTCTTAAAACTTAGTTTGATACATATTATATGTAGCTAAATGTTGTTGGATGTGGAAATTTTGTAGACGATGTATTCTGAAGTTTGTAATACTTTTCTTATTGAGTTAAGCAGATTTTGTAGTGTGGATGCGAGAAAACTACATTTTCGTTGATTGCAGCTGGAAAATGTGTTTATGACATTTGAATTTGTAGGATTATATTGGAACTTCTTAAGGGAATTGATGCAATTGGGAAATAGTACTTAACTTAGGAGAAACTTGTTTGGTTATATAATCTAGTTGTCAGTGTAATCTGATTCCTCTGAAGTTGTGATAGGACAGGGAGTCAAAATTCAGTAGGTTTAACATTCTTTACATGTTAAATGTGTTTGTAGAGTTAACAACTACTTCCTTTGCTAGACATTTTCATATATAGGTCTTGTGTCAAATTCATATTCATCTGGAAGGTCGAGTAATTTAGGAAAAGGGATTTTGAGAATTGAGTGACCTACTATAATGGGTTGATATTTGATAAGAACGGCTTTCTTTGGTGGACATTTACATTCAACTGTAAAAAAATTACTGTAAGTTAAAAAATCATTAGTCAAATAATTAGTTCATGACCACAAAATTGATGAAAAATTATATATGTGTATTTTGGGCACGAGAGTTTGGATCACGCATATTTTCATAGATTAGCACATGTTAATGGCTTGCTACATGGATTCTACTCATGGTCAGACTTCCATACAAAGATTTATCGAAGTATAGTTTTTGGTGATGGTTTATATGTTTCAAACGAATATCAATACTTGTATGCATATGTGCATGTGGATATCCTTTTTCTCATACCATTTGTCTTAATGTATTTTAACTGATATATATATTTGAGAAATTAAATTTTCTTACAGGATGCGAGACTCTTCTAAGTTTGTCATTTTTCTGCAACCTGCTCAAATGTGTGTCGACTGACATAACATGATCAGACGCTTCTAAATTTACAATGAAGCGTTATGTGTACATCAATGACAATGATTTGTCTCAAGATCTGTATTGTGACAACCGCGTATCAAATAGAAAGTATACCATATGGAATTTCCTGCCTAAAAATCTATGGGAACAGTTCAGGTGATGCTTACTTTGTTCTGTTGTTTGTCTTAATGTTCACTTTGATTTACCATGCTTATCTTTTTGCTTGGAATTCCTCCCTAATGTCTTTATTTATTTTTCAGTCGTTTCATGAACCAGTACTTTTTGCTGATTGCATGCCTCCAGCTATGGTCACTTATAACTCCGGTAAATCCTGCAAGTACATGGGGTCCCCTTATTTTTATCTTTTCAGTCTCAGCGACCAAAGAGGCCTGGGATGACTACAATAGATACCAATCTGACAAGAAAGCAAACGAGAAAGATGTATGGGTTGTAAAGCAAGGGATAAAACAACATGTATGAAAATCGTATCTCAGTCTCTTTCTTTTTGTGAGAGAAAAAATTGCAGCAATGTTATTTTCTAACGGCTTTTACTAGTATTGAAATATTAATTGCAACCTTCTTGTACATCCCTCGCTAGTAGGGAGATAAAGTCGATGGGTGGTAATACTAACACCCGCGACCTAAGGTTGAAGTCGTAACACCATAATTTACCGATAAGAATATATAGATTGCAACCTTCTTATGTACTAATTGTAGTATAATTTTCTTATTATTTTAGTTGTTAGCTAAAGGAACCACCCTCTGTGGATTTGTTGACTCCTACATGTCTCATCTTTACCGTCTTAAATTTTACTGTAATTTTTTTTGTTGCGACGCTAAGGTTAGGCCTTTCGCTCTTACCTGCCCCACTTCCTAGATTCCCTTAATCAAATTCTTTCAACACATCTCTCTTTATGTCGATATTTTGTTGGTTTAGGTTCAAGCACAAGACATTTGTGTTGGTAACATAGTGTGGCTTCGTGAGAACGATGAAGTCCCATGTGATCTTGTTTTACTTGGTACTTCTGATCCACAAGGCGTCTGCTATATTGAGGTAATTATAGTTTCTATCATTTCAATGGCCAGTTTCTTTTTCTTTTTTTCTTTAGAGTACTGTTTGCTTTACACATTTGGTTTTATCCTTGCTGGTCGTTTTCATCAAATGTTTTTAAGAACTACGCTGAAGATCCAATAGTGAATAATCACCTACCTTGCTATTGTACTTACCCTTTTTCTGACTGAAAACATATACATTACGATTTTGCATTTTTATTTGAAATTGAAGTTCTATTCCTTGAATCATTTGAGAGTTTACTATGTCAATTTTCGAACAAATTCCTTATATATTTTTCTGTTAACCATGTTTCAGTTGATCTTCTAATCAGAAATTGTTTCACTGTTTAGTTCATCTTCCAAACCCTTCTCTTGGGTCTCTTTTATTCAAGTTATCAGTTATAAAAGAGAACCAAGTGAAAGTAATTTCATAATGTACGCTTTTGGTGAATTTGGTGCAGGGAACTTGAGGATGTTTAACTTTTTATGCTTATGCTTGAATAGTTCCATGTTCCTCAGATGAAGCTAGAGTTATGCTAGACTTCTTTTATGATATAATGCTTCGTAAAATTTTTAAAACATAACATTTGCAGACTGCTGCCTTAGATGGGGAGACGGATTTGAAGACAAGAGTTATACCCTCTGCTTGCATGGGTCTCGCATCTGAACTATTGCACAAAATGAAGGCGAGATTTTCTTTGACACCTCTTTTTCCCCAAGTTGTCTGACTTGAGATTTCATTTCATGTGAAGCTTCTGATCTGTCCATGAATTTATTGTCTCATATGCAGGGTGTCATCGAGTGTCCCAATCCAGATAAAGACATTAGAAGATTTGATGCAAATCTGAGATTGTTTCCTCCTTTTATTGACAATGACTTGTGCCCCTTAACCATTAATAACACGCTACTTCAGTCATGTTACTTGCGGAATACAGAGTGGGCATGTGGAGTAGCTGTATATACAGGCAAGTCTGTTATTTTGATCTGTCTCGATCTCAATCTGTTCTTCTTGAAAGTTTTTGACACTATTTAATTGTAAGAACTGAAGAGAAAATTAACGAAACTCGACGCGCAAATTACTTTGTAAAGAACTGATTGGAGGAAATCCTTGTGCTAGGGGAGTGGTGATTGAGATTTGTGAATAAGGAAGATAAATAATTGACGGAATTAGCAATTTCTATGGGAATCCTTTTTTCTCTCTTTAAAGCAATCTTTGTTGCTAGTTTGCATGGGTGTGCAGACAAGATCGACCAATCAGAGTGGGTTGAGTACTGTAATCCCTGTTTCCTTATGCGATCAGGAGTCACAAGATATAAATTTATTATTGCTTAAGTGCATCACTTTATGGGAGAATAAATTGGACCTTGAAATGCATACCTTGATAAAGCAAATGGTTGTCAAAAGTGGGTGTCAGAGATTGTTCAACAGACAAACCAGAATCTCGAGAAGAAACGATTCATGACTTTTATGAATCGCAATACAGTTTTACAACTCTGTATGCTTCCCTATTCCTATGTTGCAGTAGCTGCTGAAATGCCAATTTGGTAATTTTGTGTTGCGCCCGTGTTTTGAATTATATTGATCATGGTGATGCCTTCATCTTATTCTTCAGGCAACGAAACCAAATTGGGTATGAGTAGAGGTATAGCTGAACCAAAACTTACAGCTATGGACGCAATGATTGACAAGTTAACAGGGGCAATATTTTTGTTCCAAATAGTGGTTGTAATTGTTTTAGGCATATCTGGTAATGTCTGGAAGGATAGCGAAGCACGAAAGGTTAGTTTCAAGCTTCATTCAATTATTCCGAGCTACTGTAGCAAACCATACACTAACCCATTCCCTGTGCATTGTATTCCTTGAAACTTTTCACTAGAATCTCCCGGAGAGACCTGTTAGTGATTCATTTTTCTCAGGCATTTCCAACAAAATTTTCCCACTTTCTTGGATCGATTTTATGGTTATGTTGCTAGGGGAACTATCTCGTGTTAGTGTGTGTTTTTTTCCTTGTTGCTGAATTCTTTTATGTGTATGTCTCATTGATGCTTCAGTTCTTAGTCACGGAAGGATATTATTGTATTTGAAGATTTCGTTGTTTCTTTATTTTTCTGATGTAGTTCTCTTAATTCCTTGACATAAGCCTTTCGTTTTAATATGTAGTAATATTTACCTGTTATCCTGTTCCCTGTAGCAATGGTATGTTGAATATCCAGTTGAAGCTCCCTGGTATGAACTTCTGGTCATTCCTCTGCGCTTCGAGCTTTTATGTTCTATCATGATCCCTATATCCATAAAGGTGAGCTGTTGTACCATGCCAGTCATGATTCTTTTTGGTAATTTTTCACTAGCATGGTTTGCCAAAATCTTTCAAAATGTGAAAAGAGATATAGATTCATGTTTGCTAAGCGAACGGCTCTTAACATACTAGAAAGTTCATTTCTATGTTAGGATTACATATGAAGGAAATCTTGTCATGGCAGGTATCTCTAGATCTCGTGAAGAGTTTATATGCGAAGTTTATAGACTGGGACAAGGAGATGTATGATCAAGAAACCAGCACTCCACCCCATGCAACAAAGTAAGGAATTCAAAGGAGAGGACCTAGGAACAATAATTTAAGTCTATTTCCTTTTTGGTATGTTGGTCATTTTGTGTTCTTGCTCTTTGCAGCACGGCGATAAGTGAGGATTTAGGACAAGTTGAGTACATTTTGACTGATAAAACTGGGACCCTAACTGAGAACAAGATGATTTTCAAAAGATGCTGTATTAGTGGCACATTATATGGGAATGAGAGTGCAGATGCCTTAAAAGGTTTGCTTTATTATCTCAATTACATTTTATAGCATCTGTTTTTTTCTACCTCATGACATAAATTTATGTTTTACCTGAAAACGTTGTGAATATTCCAGCTTTGATGAATCATATTTTGGATACTGGAAGCTATTTGTTGTGTAAAATGCTGTACTGCTTTCAATTTAAAAAAAAATCATTTACCAATGTGTAGGTGTCCTACTATTATGTACACAGTTCTTGATTTTTTTCATCCTTAAACTTGAAACCTTAGCCACTCCCCGCATTTCCTAGTACAGCAAATTTTGCTGTTGGAAGTGATCATTTGATTACTTTTTGTTCAATAGGCTTACCATTTTTGGGATTGATTTTCATAAAAAGCTGTTTGATTTTTTTTCCGGTCACATCAATACCCTAGGTATCCTAAGTTAGAACAGATATACGTAACATCTAATTTTGACTTTAAGGATTTTATTTATTTGTCCAAATCATTCTGCAGATATTGAGTTGCTGAATGCTGTTGCAAATAGTAACCCTGATGTTATTCGATTCCTTACAGTCATGGCAATTTGCAATACCGTAATTCCTATAAAAAGGTAATTTTTCATCTTGATAGCATATTCTTCTATCTTTTCTATATGAATCCGGGATCATATTACAAGCCTGAACGTGTGGTCCTTTGCTATCCAACTTATGTTGAGCTCAAAAGCATCTCTAACTCAGAATTATGAATATTATTGTCACATCACCTTGTCTGTATCTGTGAACTTATTGATTTGCGGCCCTGTTTACTTCGTCTGATATATGTAGCAAAAGTGGGGAAATCACTTATAAGGCACAATCACAGGACGAGGATGCTCTTGTTAATGCTGCTGCTCATTTGCATATGGTTTTTGTCAACAAGAACTCAAACATTCTAGGTATGGATATCACTTTGTTGTCCAATTTCTTTATCTGTCTCGTGCATTTGAATTCATGCAGGTGGTAACTATCTTCATGTTGTTTGATGTTTTCCAGAAATCAATTTTAATGGCTCAATCCTACAGTTTGAAGTACTGGATACTCTAGAGTTCACATCTGATAGGAAGAGGATGTCAGTCGTTGTAAAGGATTGCAAGACTGGAAAGATTATCCTTTTGTCAAAAGGAGCAGATGAAGCTATTCTTCCTTGTGCATCTTCTGGTAACTGCGGCGTGTATCTTTATGTAATTTGGTTTTTGACCAGTAATTGGAATTGAACAGTTGTAAGAAATATGCTTCGAAATGATCACGTCAGCATCTATCCTAACTGGCCTTAGCCCATGCTTAGACTTCCTGTTGTGCTCAAGCTAGGAGCTATTATGTCTAGTTTTTTCGCTGCATATGCGGTGTTGTTATTTGTCTGCGTCACATCTATACTAGTTTAACAAGCTGATGTATGGAAATGTTCTTGGAGAACTATTTGTTTAGCTCGCTGTGAGAAGAACTAGCTTTTTCTTGGTAACCAATTAGCTGATAACTGGTCAAGGTTGTTATGCGGAGTACCAAGATTTTATATCAACATTAAGAGTGCTGGCATCTGACCCTGTTTATTCACCATTACATAGTTCAGGCCTTGAGGGTCATAAGTTCTAATTATATTCTTAGAATGAAGATACTTACATATATATATTCCATACTTGTTGCTTTGCAAACTTAATTTGTTCGTTGTCTGCATGCTAGTATCAGCTAATTCTTAGTCTTCAGGGCAAGCAATAAGGAATTTCGTTGAAGCCGTGGAACAGTATTCTCAATTAGGTCTGCGTACCTTATGTTTGGCTTGGCGTGAGTTAGAGGAAGACGAATATAATTCATGGTCTTTGATATATAAAGAGGCGAACAGTACTTTGACTGACAGAGAGGTAAGACAGCACATTTAGCTTCCAGGTATATTATTTGTGTATAAGTAACAATTAACACTTCTGTGAATTCACTGTTAATTCAGTGGAGACAGGCTGAGGTTTGCCAAAGGTTGGAGCACGACCTTGAGATCCTTGGTATAACAGCAATAGAGGATAAACTACAGGTACCTTTTTCTTTTGTTCTTTATTTCTTGTAGTGTAACGTTGCAAAAAGTTATGGAACTGTTGTGCGGGTATATGTCCTCATAATGATACTGTTAGTCCTTGTGTTGTGATTTATAACTAGATTTCTTTCAATATGATTTTCAGGATGGGGTTCCCGAGACAATTGAGACCCTTAGGAAGGCAGGTATCAACTTTTGGATGTCGACTGGTGATAAGCAGAATACAGCAATACAAACTGCACTACTATGCAATTTCATCTCCCCAGGTAGATTTAAGATATGACCTAATTTTTGATGCTGTGCATGGCGATTTAGTGTTTCGTCGACTTTTTTAGTCTCTCTTAATTTTGGATGTAAAATAGTGTTTGTATTAGATAAACAGAAATATACTTATTGTGGATTAATGTGTCAACTGAGCATTTGACACTAACACATGCATAAACTTCGATAATTTGGGAACCAATATTTTGACACTTGAAAGCCATCCATAGACTAATATCTTTCATGTAACGTGAAAAGTTTCGTTGCTGGTTTTGTTGACAGAACCAAGAGGCCAACTTCTGATGATTAATGGGAAAACAGTAGATGAAGTTTCCAGAAGCTTAGAGCGTGTGTTACTTACAATGAGGATAACTACTTCAGAGCCTAAGGTACAATAATAACTCCCCCAGCAGGGTCAGCACTCAGCATTAGTTTGACATTGTTGACAATACGCATGTCTTTGAAGAATGTGAGGTGCTCATTGTTCTTTATTATACTTAGGGGTTTCCACTTTGGTTGTCACTGTGACACAACACAAAAGTCGAGGTGTCCTTGTGTTGAATTTCGGATACTGAACTTAGATATTGTTGCCTGTTCTGTATTCTATAGCAGACCTAGTTTGCACTTTTCGGGCTTGCAGATATTGCTGAAAATAGAGTCATGAGTGTTCTCTAAACTCTAAAGCTGTTCTCTGTTGGTGACGTAGTTGGTTATATTGGTATCTTGTTAAATTTTTCCGGCTTTGAGCGTAATTAACGAAATTGTTTTTGGTTATCTTTGTTGGAGGCCATGCTTCTCTTAGGATTTATAACTTTTATTGTCTTGTTCCAAGCAGGATGTCGCATTTGTTGTTGATGGATGGGCTCTTGAAATCGTTCTTAAGCACTATAGAAAAGCGTTTACTGAATTAGCAATACTGTCTAGGACAGCCATCTGCTGCCGTGTAACACCATCACAAAAAGCCCAGGTACATCTTGCATATTATTGTCACCTTCTTATCATAATAGAAACTTGTAAGGCTGTAACAGTAGCTATTTTGATATGTTGCAATCCAGCATTTTGTTTAGTTCCATCTTTAAGAATTTTATGTTGCAATATACAGTATTCACAATGAATTAATATTCTGTTGAATTGGTACAGCTTGTAGAGCTCCTGAAATCATGTGACTATAGGACATTGGCTATTGGTGATGGGGGAAATGATGTGAGGATGATACAACAGGCTGATATAGGAGTAGGAATTAGTGGGAGAGAAGGAATGCAAGCGGCTAGGGCTGCTGACTATAGCATCGGGAGTAAGTTCCTATTAATGATGCTCAATTAATGACTTTGACATAAGCTAGGAACTAAGAAATGCAGATGTCTCTCTTTTATTCTGTTTCCCAAAGCCTACAACTAGTCACAAGGGGAAGCCAACACCATTATCCCTAAATTAGTATATTTCTTGTTATACTGCGGAGAGTTCTTACCATCCACATTGCACGGTGTAAAAACCTAGTCATTGAAACTAAGAAATTTTGTATGTTCATAAGTTAGGCATTGTAAATGAAATTACTTGCTTAATGTTATAATCAAATTTGTTACTTAATTAATTTGCAGAGTTTAGGTTTCTTAAAAGATTGATACTTGTCCATGGGCGGTACTCCTACAACCGAACGGCATTTTTGTCCCAATATTCCTTTTACAAATCATTGTTGTTGTGCTTTATTCAGATCTTGTGAGTTCCTATACTATTAGTTTCTTTGTTTTGTCTTCGATTTTGCTTCTTCTTTCAGTCATATAATATCGTAATATGACGAGTCTCAAGTGTTCCAATACTTACACTAGAGAGTTCAGTTTTTCTTTCATTTCAGGTATCTCAGGAACCAGTTTATTTAACTCATTCAGTCTGATGGCATACAATGTTTTCTACACTAGTGTCCCTGTCCTAGTCAGTGTGTTGGACAAAGATCTTAGTGAAAAAACTGTGATGCATAACCCACAAATTTTATTTTATTGCCAGGCTGGAAGGTTGGTAGTTTTTCATCTGTCATTTCTTTATTTTGATCATAATTTTTTTTATTTGATTTAATTTTAGTTGCTTTTGTTGGATTATGAGCAATATTGCACATCATCTCAAGCTTATAACTATCCATCTGGTATCTGACCTAATCGTGTATATTACTCTTACAACCAGGCTTTTAAATCCAAGTACATTTGCGGGATGGTTTGGGCGTTCTCTATTTCATGTAAGTGCAGTTACATTCTTGTCTTGGGATACATACTAAAGGTGCTCTGAGTATTGCAATTTCATATGGTTATGTAATGTGGCTATAGCTTTTTACTTGTGGTTGTGGAACGACGACACAAACACGGGTGTCGGTGTCATGTGTCCAATGCGGTACTTTGACACGACAACTCAAAAAAACAAAGAAGCGGGGACACAGTATACACAATATAGAGCTTCAAATTTAATGAAAATTATAATGGGAAATAATAGAACCATAGTTCCTAAACTGGCCCAAGTAGAATGGAGATGGTTGGGTTGGATCAGACAGGCTTAATAATAACTTTTAAGGTTTCTCCTTTCTTCTCTCCCACCCATCTCTCAGCACAGTAAAATGAAGATGAAAAGAATTTGAATCTCATAATCTCCTTTATTCCTCTTCCTTCTTTTTCTTTCTTTCTTCTTCTCGCATTTTTCCTTTCTTTTTCTTCTTCTCTTTGCTTTAGCTACAGTGTGAGCCATGTCCTGCCGTACGGACATGCGTGTGTCTCAATACTTACGGACACAGTTCAAATATAAAATCTCGCGTGTCATTGTTAGTTGTTACACAGCTTTGTGGTTATACTTGCAAATTCCAATTCATAAATCTGAATGTAAACCAATGAATAGAGACGATTAAAGTGTAAAATGACCTGTTTTAACTTTGTAAAGAATCAGCATAAGTTCAGTACGATCTTTTACTGTAGCGAGAAATGAGGAAGTGAAGTGTGTATAACTACTCAAACAGAAGAAAAAATATAAGGCAGAAATAGCTTTCATCTGCTCATCTCAAATTTTTAATTTCTTGGCTTTTGTCTTTGCTGGTTCAGCTGATAACGGAATTTTATTGCAGGCGCTTGTTGTCTTCTTGATTAGTATTCACGTTTATGCCAATGAAAAAAGTGAAACGGAAGAACTTTCGATGGTCGCACTCTCTGGATGTATTTGGTTGCAGGCTTTTGTTGTAACAATGGAGACAAAGTAAGTGTCCACTTCACCAATATATATATTACATCTTTATGTATGATTTCCTCAATCATCCATCATGATGAATCTTAAGTCAAAAAATGTAGTTTAATTTTTCAACTGACCCATAAGAATTTGTTTTCTTTTCACACGTGTAGCTCCTTCACAGTTTTGCAACATCTTGCAATATGGGGTAACCTAGTTGGCTTCTACGTCATCAACTTAATCTTGAGTACCTTACCATCTACTACAATGTACACTATCATGTTCCGACTCTGTAGACAACCATCTTACTGGATAACAATGTTTGTGAGTAGTTCTACCACCCAAACTCTTTTATTTTTCTTATATGCTTACCATTCAAGTGTTTTAGACTTTTAGTGTAGTTTTAGCTCTCCTACATGTTTATGCTATCTGAGGTAGTTTGGCCATCTTCAAGTTCTGTAAAAAAAAAATAAAAAATTGTTCCAACTAAAAAACATCATTTTATACTGCCATGTTTACTGCCTTCTAATATGGATGAGGAAAGCACGAGATCTTTACTTTTGGTGTTCTATAGAGTAAAACTCCCTATTGTCCTCAAACTCTATTGCATACCCCCCAGAGTGTAGATCCTTCCCTCACCCATCTTATAATTGGGTCAGTGTTTGAGTCAATTTATATCCATTTCTGTTCATTAGTGGTTCGTTATAGCCTCGGCTCTTGCCCCTGGACAGTTCTAATGTTAAGTGTTTCTCGCTTTTAAGAAGTCCTGTATACTGATGAGAACTTTAACCTTGTGTTTCTCAGCTAGTAGTGGTGGCAGGAATGGGTCCAGTGTTAGCTCTCAAGTACTTTCGATATACATATAGATCAAGCGCAATTAATATACTTCAACAAGCAGAGAGAATGGGTGCAGGAACAATCTTGAACCTAGGAAATGTGGAACCACAAATAAGACCAATGGAGAAAGAAGTGATCCCATTGTCTATAACTCAACCCAGAATTAGAAACCCGGTATACGAACCATTACTCGCAGATTCACCAACAGCTACACGAAGATCACTAGGTGGTTTAGCTGTGCCAAAAACAACACCATTTGATTTTTTTCAGTCTTCTCAATCCAGATTATCTTCTAGCTATTCAAGCAACTGCAAAGACAATTAACTCTTCACACACAAGTGATTTTTGAAGTTGGAACGAAGCCGTCTATATCAATCCAGTTTTTTTCTTCATTTTGTACTTTATATTTTCCGGCGATATATGCAAAGTAAAAAGTCTTCGTAGTTCTATTGAGATTGTACATATTTTAGTTTGTTTTTTTATGCGAAATGTTTATAGTGGAATCTGCGATAGTTTTATCCTGAACATCTTATGTAATTTCTAGCTTCTGTCAACCAGTTCCAGGTAAACTGATGAATTACTGGATCAATAAAGCAATAATTTGGCCGACCAACCGGAGGGTCCGAAGGGAGGGAGTCTTTTTTATGGCCACTTTTTTGTAAAATGAAACCTAGCACAAATGTGCAATTTGATAATTTTTTCTCGAAATCTTCGATGTTCCTCCCTTTTAGTCTAATTATTATAATTCTATTGTATCCTATTTTTAGGGGTATAATTGACAAGCAAACTAGAATATAACATATCTAAAAATTCGTGCTTTGGAATTTTACAAATTTTATCTCGTTGGAAGATTTTAAAGAGATCTACACAATGAGTATAAACAACAAAATCAGATCTAGAGTTTTTACGAAAAATCCGGAAGTGTTTATCATTTCAGGCACAATTTTCGAAAATTGAATGCAAAGTTATTATGCAAATCATCACAAAGGATATAACACATGTTGCAGCCATAAATAAGTGTGCTACGACACCATGTTTTAGTCGTTTTTTAAGTACAGTCTCAGGTTACGGCCTCTGCCATCCCTCTTGGAATCACTCCGTAGGCGCTGATTACTGTCGTCTAATACAATGCTACACCAACAATTCAGTTCTGCACCGTCACCAACAACCATAACTTCCATCCCCACTTAAGCAGCTGAATTCAAGGAACAAAGATTTTAGTCGGAACTATGCCAACCAGTTGGAGAGTTACCGTTACCGTAATCGTCAACTTGTATCTGCTTTTCTGTTTTCTTCTAGGTTTTTAATTAAGTTTATTAGTAGTACTGAGGATAGCTTAGGATCTGTGAATCGTCAACAACATGATTCAGTTACGCAAGTTTCACATCAACATCGACAAAAGGTTCTCACAGAAGGTGAGGACAAGAGCCATACACCACACCACAACAACGACAACTCGGCTACAGAATCGTCGGCAACACCATTGGATCACTTCATTGTTCAGACTCTGAAGTATCCTTCAAAATTTAGGCTATTCTTGTGAATAGTCATTGAAGAAGGTTTCATAACCTTCACACTCCGGATCTACCTCCATAACTCCATCAACAACTATTTGGCTAGCTGTAACTCCTGTGCTTTATACCAACTGTGGATTAAGAAACCGAGATTCAGAAATAACCAGGTTTGTAATGAAACTATGCAGGTAATATGGATCAAAACAAGAATCAAAATTAGCAAGAACATTCACGCTGTCAAGGGAATAAGGTCTAATCGAACAAGACAGTCAGAAGTTAATGCTTATAATTGGGAATTAGTTATGCTAAGGTTTTATTTACCCGATTGTAAAGACTGGGAATGCTACATTCCTAAACAATATAACCCTTGAATTTTAGAGCCTTCAAATAATATTTTCCTATTCAAAAAAAAAAATACTAATTTTCCGTTACAACTAATAAAACGATGTACTCCCTCCGTTTCAGGAAAAGTGATACTTTCACTTTAGACACAATTTTCGAAATTGAAGCGGTGCGCCGTTTTTCTTCGGTCAGCCCTCCCCACCGTGGCAGCGATGCTCTAGCATTTAAGCTTATTACTAAGTGACACAAGAAGAATAATGATAGATGACAAAAAAGAGTCTAAGCGAAGGTCATTCTTAGAACATCTCCAACAGTGGGTGTAAAATACCATAAGTTGAAGTGTTATTAAAACCTTTATTTAGGAGAGTTTGTACATGTAGTAAATATATGACCTTATAACTAATAAACTATCTCCAATAGTATAGGATTTAACCTTTAGAATATCTTATGTAATAAAATTTTAATCATTTAATTATTATTTTTTGTAGGAAATAATTTAAACTAGTAGGTTTTAAACTAATGATACTCATGCAAAACTTTTGGTTGGTAACCTAAGAACAAGCTGGGCTCCAACTCCTTTTTAAATAGTAATGCCTAATCTATGAAAATTAATTTAATAATTTAATTTTAATGTAAATAATTATTCGAAAAGAAAATTAATTTTAATGAGTAACCCTAACAAAAAGAATCTTGATAATATATTTTGTCTTAAAAAAAATAAAAAATAAAAACTGGGGGTGAATCCGAAGGTGTAGTTAATACTTTCTTTAACACCTTATTTAGTATTTCATCCCTCCTAGTTTTTGGACGTAACTATTGGAGATGAATTTATGCTAAATGGGGATCTATATGTCATGAAAAAAAATAATATTTCCACTCTTTATCGAAGATGCCCTAAATGACAAGAAAAAATAAAGATAAAAATTTAGAGATAAGAAAATGAGGTGGACTTAAGATCCAAGGTCATAGAGAAAGTCTAATCTAGACTTTCTCCTTTACCGCCAGTTAGTCATGTCATCCTTTTTTTATGACCTTCACTCTTGCATCGAAGATGTAAAAGTCAGTGATTTCCTTCAATGGATGGATTTTGTGAATGGAGGTAGTGATAATGTGGGATCGAGAAGCAGTGAATTTTGGATGACTGTCGGCTTTCAATCACTAGTTGTAGTTAAGGCTGCACAAATAACCCGGTGTACCGGACTAGAACGGGAAAAAAAGAACCGGAACTGGGGGAGGAGGTAAAAGGAACGAGAATGGAAATGAGAACCAGTGTAGGACGGGTACAAGCACCGGTTCTCGGCAAATTCCCGGCTTGTCCAGGACCAAATACCTCTTTAATTTTTAGCCATTCATTGATTAGAACTCTAAAAATTAATCTTAAGCTTACAATTTAGGTATTGTAATAGGGATTATAAGATAGCCTCATCGCTGGGTTCTTCTTCTTCTCATCTTTTTTTTCCGACTGCCGTGAAAACGGATGCTGCTGCTGATGCTGTGAAAGGGAGTGATTCCTTTAACTTCGTTTTGTTTGAGATGTTGTTTCTCTTGTTCTTTTACTTGTTTATCTAAACATGATTGTGTTGCTCCTGTTGCTGCTATCTGATGGAGTTTTAGCAGATGAAGTAGTTTCAGAATTGAGGTAATAATAATGATTGGGGATCTTGATTCATTTGTGGTTTCTGTTGATTTCATTTCTTAATTTTAGATAGGAGTTATTGATTTTACCGAATAAAAGATTTTTGAATCCTGATTTACTAATTTTTCAATGATTTGGAAGTAAAAATCAGGGGTTTTGATTTGTAATTTGGGATCTTGATTGTAATGCACGTAGATTTTATTTATTTATATGATTTTTGATATGAGTTTTTGGTTTATTGTAGATTGAGAACAAAAGAAGGCCACAAGCAGATTACATCAGAAAGTACAAGAAGATGTAAAAGTCACCATGAGAAGGTTCTTAGTGGATTGGTTAGTTGAAGTAGCAGAAGAATATAAGGTTGTGTCTGCAACCTGAATGCAATAGTGCTTTTCTTGAGTAACTTGAATAAAAAATAAGATGAATCAATATAGTAAAGGAGACCCAGATTTTGAAATCCCCTGCAAAATAAAGGGTTTGAATGTTTGATTAAACTCATGTGGTGAATTGATTAATTCAATGTATTTTTTTAAGCATGATTCAATGCAAATGTAATTGGTTTTGTACATCTTTTGAGTATAGTGAGTTTAGATGGAGATGATAACATAGCTCATGGGTAAAACCCGGTACCGGAGTGGAACCAGACTGGTTTTCCAGGTACAGGCCCAGGTACCGGTTCCAACAGAAAACCAGGCCATACCAACTCATGTGCAACCTTAGTTGTAGTTATTATAATGTTGTGTATATTAAGCGTATTAAGAACAAACTAGCAGACCGACTTGCAAGTCAGACTAGAAAACATTGCATTAAGGATATTTGGGTTTGTTTTCCTCCTTTACTGGACAGTCTTGTAAGGAAAGAAATTATAGATGTTTGTAATTCTCTCATTTGTTAATGCATAGGCGTTTCTTAGCCAAAAAAAAAAGAAGAAGGTGGGAAATGTCTTAAATCCAAGATATCATGCTATTTGAAGACCTTGATCATTGCATTGGGGATGTTTTTGTTAGACTTGAAAGCAATAGAGTGAAAACACTCCATCAGTAGCCCTTTCTCTAAAGAATACACCCCAAAATTACAACTTCTAATAAAAAAAAGAAAATAGAATTAAAAAAACTAAAGTATTCAATATCCTTCAAGGCTTGCATCAATGAGAAGAAAAGCCTTTAAGATCTTCTTCATCATCCTACAAAGGGAACAATTTTATCCATAGCTTTCCTATCAAGATTTGTCACCTAGTTCAGAAGGATACAACTAATCTTCGGGTAAGGAAGTTTATTAAAGTGATGATGCAACTTGACAAGATTTCAAGATCTTGTATATCAGACTACGGGCAACTAAGAAAGAGCTATCAGGGAAGTGTTAAGGGAAAATTGCCAGATGATTATGTGATGATGACAAATAATTTAATATACAATGCACACAACTAAATTTTTAATGCCGAACGTATTATGTACCAAATATTATTTTTAGTGCACGGTTGTTTGGGCTGATAATTGGCTGCTGTTATATCTTGTCAAAAATATTAACGCGTTGATTTTTACTGCTCTAAGAGCATCTCCAATGAGAACTTAATGTGAATTCTATATGAAACCAAAATTCCTTTAATTTAAGGAGGTGAAAAAATTCATTTTTTTTTAGTTTAATGGAATGTACATTATTTGAAAGAATTCTCATCAGACAAGAAACTAATCGGTAGCCAAGCAACAAGCTGGGTTCCAACCCCCCAAAAAAAAAACTAATCAGCAAGGGAATGAGACGAGCAATACAAAAAGGAGAGGATATAAGTTACTCATCTGAAGATTAGGTATTAACAGCCAAAGCTGCTAAGTTACGTGCCATATTATTGGCAGTCTTTTTAATATATTTGAACTCCACGGACATGAATTTCATAAGATCGTCTCTGATTATGTTAATTGTTTTCTGAATATGCCAATTGGGTTTATACTGATTATACTTAAGAGCATTGATGACAATAAACGAATCCCTTCCAAGCACAATATCCTCGAATGCTTTACATGTGGCCAATTCCACAACTAACAACACCTCAGCCTGTACCGCTGTGCAGTAAGATTAACTCTTATTCTGGCAGTCCTGAAGTTTTCTTTCAGTATCCCTAGCCACAACACCAAAAAGCAAAGCCCTTAGTTCCTACTGCTCCATCAAAGTTAATTTTGATCTTGTCACCTTTAGGGGGTTCCCAACTATCCTTTTGAGTCTCCAAGTAGTCAGTCTCAGTTGGCATATCCTCAATCTCCCCGACAATAGTCTCCATATTATTCCAATACATTGCTTCTTGAAGAATGATCGTCGTTGTAACATGTCAAAAATATATTCACTTTCTCACTACTTAAAATTTATCATGAAGCAAAGGTAAGAAAGGATCATTCCCACAGGAGGTTTAGTTATATGTGGAAATATAACAAGCAAATCAAATTAGTGGAAATATTGGCCAAGGATTTCGTTTAAATTCACTAACATGTTCTTGTACTAATAAATAGAACTGATATTTAATCTCATTTTTATCAAAATCCCTAGAGTACCTTAGGCGCAAGACTACTCCGTAAATTTCCAGATTTTATCACACGTACATGTAAAACGATGCAAGTATGAATTCTACCAAAAGAATAACCTAACGTGTAAAGTGCACTAATCAAGTTCAATTCCCATGGAGCACTAAGATTCATGAAATTAGGCCAATCAATGCAACTGAAATACATTGCACAAACAATTCAACAAAGGTCACGATTCACTTGTGATTACTAGGATATACCACTACAATAAATAACCACAATTATGCTACTTGCAATCAAGAATTTATCACTTTTGCGTATAGTAAACCCTAATCTAGCTATAGATATGAATATGAGTTCAACCAATTTGCAAGTTGACTAAACAAACAATCACATAATATTGCAATACGTCAATCATGCAACAATATTTCCAGAGAATCATGAACGATAAAATTGAAACAAAAGTAATTCGTTAATCAAAGAAGCATGTTTTCTAAAATCAAACTAATCAATAACCAATAATAAAAATTTAACTCATGTTCATGGAGTTCATAACAAGAAGAAACAAGAAATTTTCATGTTTCTAAACTCTAGAACAAAAGTAGAAGAAGATAATAGTATAAAACCCTTTTTATGTAGAGAAAAGTTTCCTTTTATAGCATTTTCTTCTTTGTCTCACTTCCAAAACTATGTCAAGCCTTCATACCTTCAAATTCCATCTCCAAGTGGCCCACCAAGCCCATGTGTGAAAATAAGCCTCTAGAAATTTTCGCCCAAAATTAGTCGCCGGAGTTAGACGGGAAGTAGACGGGAGTTAACCAGAATGCGCCTTCTGGTGACTTGAATATGCTATCCCGGTCATCGGTTAACTGAGTCAGGACACCTGGATCGGTGAGTCAAATCGCCTGTAAGAAAATATGGCGGAGTCTTGTTTGTTTTCTGGATGATTTCCGGTTCCTTCCCTGCGAATATTTATCCTACAAACATCAACACTTTTAAGCATTCATTCATCACCAACTCGACGGAAGCAACAACAATTCTACCAAGTTATGTTGCATTTACCAGATCCATCTTCTTTGAAACTGTTAGAGCACTGCTCGGTCGAACTCGCAAGCGTTGTTATCTCAAGCTTGTTGTCAAGTTTAGTTGCCAAAACTATAAGTCTTGATTTCTAGTCTACTCATAGCTAAGTTTCGGACTAGGATAGAAAGTGTAGTTGAGCTCTAGTCTCCATGGCGATCATCATACAAAGACGAAGAACTACTCAAGGAACTGGTGGAACTTCATCGATTAAAAGGTATGTGGAGACTTGAACTTATCTATCACACAAAAGTCTATCTACTTTATCTCCTATCTTGAGACAAAAGTCGTATTGCTATATAGACTATGATTATACACATTTGCTATTTCGAGCCGAGTTTATCTCACTTATCTATTTCTTGAAATATGTCTTGGTAAGCCTTCGCTTTGGCAAAGTTCATCTTTACTAGTGACGAAAGTCATATTAGTTTCAATTACTTGAAAATCGCTTTGGCGAAAAATAGCTTGTGAACAACAACTATATAACGTCCTCTAAGAATGTTTCAATGATTGAAATGAGAGTTTAGAATATAATCTTGAAAGGATATAAAAATTGTGTAATAACTCATACGTGTGTAAGTCCTTATTCCTTGAACCAAAGTATGCGTACTTTGCTGCTCAGGAAAACCGGAACTGAAGTCCGCGTACCAGTACGCGTACTGTCGGAAGTTCACATCCCGTGGAGTTTGTGAACTGAAAGCAAACTTATTCCGGGTACTTAAGTCCGCGTACCAGTATGCGTACTTAAGTGGGTTAGTTTCTAAAAACGATTATTCGTGAACTTAAACTTATATAAACTAAGGAATGCATACTTGTGATAAGTGCATAATTCATATGATTTTAGTGTCCATTCCATACTTGCTTTAGCTATTATTCTTGCATGTTTTGGTATTATTACTCTTGTTTTATCTTATTTGTCTCAATTAGGTGAATCATCCATAAAGGAGCTACAAAGTGCTGAAAATATCTAAGAAGAGAATTATTCCAAGTATTCAAGTGCCCAAGTCCAAGAGAAGTGGAAGAAGTACGACGAAAAGGAGCAAAACGCTCAAAATCAAGAGAAGGGCCAAAGATTGATCTTAATTCATTCAAATTGAGGATTTATCCTCACCATCTCGAAGATAATTGAAAGATAAAAAGAATTCAAAAAGAATGAGGTCATTCCGAGTTAGGACGAAGAAGTTATGGCCAAAACGAGTTTTTATCGAATACTGAAAACAGTAGGGTACGCATACCCAAGTTCCGAAAATTTCTGCTGGAATTTGAGGTACGCGTACTTAGCAAGTAGGAAAACGTGTATAAACACCTTGGAAGGCCCAAGGGCACGTTTGGGGTCGCTGGTTCGTGTTTTCGGGTCGGGTTCTTGAACCGAACAAAATATTTGGAGACCAAATAATGTAAACCTATAAAAAGGTATTAGGTTATGTAAAAGAATATCAATCGATCTCATATCACAAGTTCAACATCAAAAACCTAGGGTTTACCCCTTTAGGGGGAAACCACCATTATTCATCTTCTTTGTAATATGAGTAGCTAAATCCTTTGTTGATTAAGGATGAATTCAATGTTCAAAGCGTGAAGCTTTATTAATAATACAAATATATTGGGAGTTTTTATCATCACCGCCTGTCTTTACCATATCTAGGGTTTCTTAGTGATTCTTAGATTGATTTGGGATGCATACTAGATTATTCTATTGATTGTTCTATTGCTAATAAAAGTTATGAGATAAGTAATCGTCGATTAACTCTCTACACAAGTAGAAATCGCGAGACCTTACAGAGGAATTTTGTGGAGGAATCGTGTGTGAATACAACGCCAACAAGTAAACCTTGATCTAAGAGTTTAACTACTGGGATCAACCTAAATTCACAAAGCTTAAAGCATTCAATTGGATTACACCTTGAGTGATCTACTACTTGGTGGTTCGTTGGATAGAATCTGGTAGTCGAGAACTTCCGTATCCAGTGATTGAAGGAGTTTTGGGGATAACACCGATCTAGATGTTATTTTACGGTTGGTGATGAATGGTTCTTACGAACAATAAATAAGTATTCTAATCTTGTTAACGCTTGGTAACGGCGAAGGATTCCTTAATCATCTTTCTTTTCTTATTGTCTTTTTAATTATATCTTATAAACCAAACCCCCCTTTGTTATTTACTTTATATTGCTGATCAAATAACCTATCAATCACACAGCTCTCTGTGGGAACGATCTCTTACTATCGTTATATTACCAGTTAATTAGTGGAAAATATATTTATTAATTTGTTGAGCCTACGACAGCCCATACAAATTTTGGCGCCGCTGCCGGGGAGCAATTGCTAATCGATTTGTTATTTGTTTAGCTTGTTTTTATTTTTATTTTTATTTTATTTTCTCTTTTAATCTTGTGAATCGTCATGTTTCCTTACGGAAATAACATGTACGGAGCACAAGATTACACATACAATAGTGGTAATCAATATGGTTTTCAATCTCATTCACATGATAACTACCAACCATCCTATGGGTATAATCAAAATCAATATTTTGGTTATGATCAATATCCAACAGAACCTTATGGATATTCGCATACACGTAAAAAACCTTTTGACGGGCATGTAAGTGAACAATCACAAGGATGGGAGGATAGTTATACTTCTAATGGTTTATCTCCCGAACTTGAACAGAAGTTTGATCAGATTATGCTGCATTTAAAGGACAGTATGTCCACACTGGAGTCACTAAATGAGCAACTACGTGCGAAGATAAATATGCCAACTGAATCTTACTTCAATATATCTAACCAAACTCCTGACCGTTTTTATGATCATTCACCTATTCAAAAAGGGGAGATTTGGTCTGGAAATAGTGTGGTGAGTGAAGGTGTTGGTTCTGATTTCTATAGTCTTGTAGATTTTGTCAAAAAGTTGCAACAAGAAACTGAAGAATTTCGACGAACCAGTGCTGAATCAAACCAAGAACTTCGACAGGATATGGAAAAATTTAAACAACAAATGGCTCAACTCAATGAGACGGGAAATAAAGAAGACGTTTGGCCTCAAAACCAAATCAATTCTGAAATTCCTAAGGATGTCAACGAATATTTTGAAGATGAGAAACCTTTGGAAAGTCCGTGTAACAGTGATGAAGTTATCCAATCTCCGGATCGTAATAATGATCATTCACCTATTCAAAAGGAGGAGCCTTGGTATGACCGAAACATTGTTATGAACGGTGTGACATACTCAAATGCATATCAACGTTACAATGAACATCCATATTACAATGTTTTTAGGCCGGTTGATTTGCAAAAAGTAGACCGGATTATTCCCTCAACGGAGACTCATACAGAATACCCCAAAATCTATACTGAACAAGAGTTCCTGATAGTGGAATTTGATTCAGATGACGAGGTTGTTGAAGAGATTGAGATTGAGAAAGAAACCAAATTTATTGAAGTCGTGGAAGACCCAATTGAGCTAGATAATAATAGTTCAATAGAGGACCATGGTATACTTGAGGTAAATAATTCACTGAATTTAATTAAGAAAGATGAGGATCCGGAACAAGGTTTGTCTAATCCTTTGCATAATTCTATATCTATTGATCATTTTCCTCCAATTGAAGTAGCTTCTCAAAGAGTTGTTAACCCAACTTTTAAGAAAATACCTCATTTAGGATTGGAGTTGTGTGCTTCTAAAGCTTTAAAGAATTATTTTGCTTCTAAGTATCCACCACTTGATGTGTTTGATTCGAGTATTGTGCAGGTTCACCAAGCTGAGGAACCTTTTGAAGTTCTCAAATTCTATATTCTCTATCCACTTCCAAGTGTAGAAAGGACTAAGTGTGGGGGAAACTTCAATAAAGTGATAGCTTCAATATTTATGTTTTGTGCTAATGTTTTTGTGAAGCTGTTATTTGAATTGCAGATTGTTATTTGGAAGGATTACCAAATTTTCAGATTTTTGGTGTACGGACGATAACAATAACGTCGTGCTGACGACGTTAAACCAAGCGCTGCGAGGGAGGCAACCCATCGGTTTTGTATTGATATCCCTTTTGTTTTTAATTTTATTAGTTTTTCATATCATATCTTGGTTTCCCATCTTAAATTTTACGAAGTCCTATATCCATAATGAATGTTTTGACGAATTCTCGTCACAAAATTCTGACTGCGCACTTGTTACAAAAATAGCACTCGAGACTTCATACGGAGTCCGATTTGAGTGATTGACCCAAACTTTTAAAGAGGACATACATACCTTTATTTTCCAAAAAGAAAATCTGATTTCGGAGTCTGTTAAGTTGGAGAGATTGGCCTGGACATTTGAGTTTCGAAATTTTTCCAGAACTTTTTCCGATTGCATGTCAGTCAGTCCGGAGGACATAAAAGTTAGAAAATTTATCGAAACATTGTTACCTTTTGAAACCATATAGGAAATACGTAGGCGAACAACTTTCGTTTAGGATGTTTTTACTAGTTCCCTATCCATTGGTACAGTTATTGAGTTTTTCAGGGCTGTTATGTCAGAAATCATAATTTTCGGTTTTGGACATTGAGGGCAATGTTGAGTATAAGTGTGGAGGAGTAGTTAAGCATGTTTGGCTTGTATAAAGAAAAAAAGAAAAAAAAAAATTTACTCTTTGATTTCTTGCATTCTTGAGACTTAATTTTTTGGAGTTAACTATGAGCAATTTAGGATGACACTCTAAACCTCTTAAGGTTGAAACAGTTCTTCAAGCTATATATTAAGTTCCATTTATTTCAATCCTTAAATATATACGTTCATAATTGAATGCGAAACTAAGCTATGGTAGTAGTTTGAAAGATTCATCCTCGCAATTAATCATTACAGAATCACTTTCTTTTTATTTTTGCAGTTATATGTTTCTCTAAAGTGATTTGGTGGGATCCTGATACTGCCGTGGATGTTGTAGCAAGGTAATCATTGGTTGAGTATATAAATTCCCACTAAGAAAATTGTCTTACACTCATAAAGAGTGATCCTAAAAAAAAGAAGAAAAGAATATATATATAAGGCTCCTCTTCATTTATCGACACCAATAAATGATAGGTCCGGAAGTTCGGACTACTCATAGTCGATGAAAAAAAACCATATCATCATTATATAGCAAGTCAAAATGACTATTGATGAGGTTCTTGACACTTTGATAGCAGTATGTGTGAAACGTTGTCCCTGTCTCCGTCGACTAAGCAAGCATGGAACGCAGGATCCAAGGTAACTATCACATACTTGCTGAAAAGGAACATGCGCTTAAAGTATCTAATCATGTGGTCGAGTTAAATGGGTGCTTCTATCAACTAGTGCGCTATAAATAAGAATCTTTTGACGACATTCATACAAGTATTGTGGGTAACATCTTTCACTTTATAGTCAACATTTGCACACTTCACTTTTCTATTTCCATTCTCTTATCTATCCATGTGATTTCAATATGCGAGTGTTCTGACAAACATTGCAACAAGTACGATAACTATCTTAGTAGAGTTTTGCAAACAGGTTGAATGTCACACTTAATTAATTGCTTACATGTGATGATTGGAATGTATGTGGGATGTTTGCAGCTAAATAACATATACAAGCTAATTATTTGGCTTTTTGCTTTGTGTCTATCCTTGGTAATTCTTCCAAGGAGATAAATAGGAGTAGGTTTTGTGGGTATACCTCTTGTAAGCCCTCACGAGACTATAACTCGTCCACTAGGGACACCTTGGGGTTTAAAGGCCCGTTATTCATGCTAAGAGTAACCGTATCCTCACGACAGGGATTTGTTGTATTTAGGATTGATTTTATTTAGTTTGCTCGAGGACTAGAAAAAGCTAAGTGTGGGGGAATTTGATAAGTGCATAATTCATATGATTTTAGTGTCCATTCCATACTTGCTTTAGCTATTATTCTTGCATGTTTTGGTATTATTACTCTTGTTTTCTCTTATTTGTCTCAATTAGGTGAAATATCCAAAAAGGAGATACAAAGTTCTGAAAATATCTAAGAAGAGAAGTATTCCAAGTATTCAAGTTCCCAAGTCCAAGAGAAGTGGAAGAAGTACGGCGAAAATGAGCAAAACACTCAAAATCAAGAGAAGGGCCAAAGAATGATCTTAACTCATTCAAATTAAAGATTTATCATTACTATCTTGAAGAGAATTGAAATATAAAAAGAATTCAAAAAGAATGTGGTCATTCCGAGTTCGTACGAAGAAGTTGTGGCCAAAACGAGTTTTTATCGAATACCGAAAACAGTAGGGTATGCATACGGGCACGCATACCTAAGTTCCGAAAATTTCTGCTAGAATTTGAGGTACGCGTACTTAGAAAGTAGGAAAACGTGTATAAACACCTTGGAAGGCCTAAGGGCACGTTTGGGGTCGCTAGTTCGTGTTTTCGGGTCGGGTTCTTGAACCGAACTAAATACTTGGAGACCAAGTAATGTAAACCTATAAAAAGGTATTAGGTTATTTAAAAGATTATCAATCGATCTCATATCACAATTTCAACATAAAAATCACCATTATTCATCTTCTTTGTAATATGAGTAGCTAAATCCTTTGTTGATTAAGGATGAATTCAATGTTCTAAGCCTGAAGCTTTATTAATAATACAAATCTATTGAAAGGTTTTATCATCATCGTTTGTCTTTACCATATCCAGGGTTTATGAGTGATTCTTATATTGATTTGGGATGTATACTAGATTAGTCTATTAATTGTTCTATTGCTAATAGAAGTTATGAGATAAGTAACCGTCGATTAACTCTCTGCACAAGTATAAATCGCAAGACCTTACAGAGGGATTCTATGGAGGAATCTTGTGTGAAGACAACAGCAGCAAGTAAACCTTGATATAAGAGTTTAACTACTGGGATCGACCTAAATTAACAAACCTTAAAGCGTTCGATTGGATTACACCTTGATTGATCTACTACTTGGTGGTTCGTTGGATAGAATCTGGTAGTCGAGAACTTCCGTATCTAGTGATTGAAGGAGTTTTGGGGATAACACCGATCTAGATGTTATTCTACGGTTGGTGATGAATGGTTCTTACGAACAATAGATAAGTATTCTAATCCTATTAACGCTTGGTAACGGCGAAGGATTCCTTAATCATCTTTCTTTTCTTATTGTCGTTTTAATTATATCTTTATCTTGCTGATCAAATAACCTATCAATTAAACAGTTCTCTGTGGGAACGATCTCTTACTACCGCTATATTACCAGTTAATTAGTGGGAAATATATTTATTAATTTGTTGAGCCTACGACATCCCATACAACTTGCAAACCGTGTCTATAAAGTTCATGAATTGATTCGAGTGAATCAAATCGTTTTTGCTTCGATTGTGTCTTATATACTTCTATGAGATCTAAGCAATTGAACAACTCTCTAACTAGTTCTCTTGAGTCATTTGAATTAGTTATGGTTAAGATAAATATGGTTGATATGAAAGTGCTCATATGGCTAACCATTTGGTTAACTACTGCTGAACCAACTAAATGTACATGTTTGGGTACGGTTACACAAACCTAGATAAACGTGCATTTCATTTGTGTGTAACAAGCTAAGTTCGATCTAACGATTGAAATATATTAGCTTGAATCTAATCAGGTTTTCATCTAACGGTGAATATTGAATGCTTTGTTACTAAGCTAACATTGATTGCAAACCCTGATTTGAAATATATATAAAGGAGAACTCTAGCAACTGGGAAACATAATCCCCACACCTCCTGTGTGATACTAGTTGTATTAGCTAGAGTCGATTCTCCTTTAACCTTAGGTTTCTATCGAGGCCCTGTAGGTTAACGACTTGAAGACTTCATAGGGATTGTGAAGTCAGACCCAACTATTTTCTCTGTAGTTGCGTGATCTGATCTTGTTGTTTCTATCGTATTTGAGTAAAATCGTAATATTGGCTTGACATTAATTTCTCCGATAGACAAGATAGAAAAGTAGTCACAAACACCTTCGTCTCATCGTTTCGATTCCACAATATCTTGTTTCGCTAGTCGATTTAGATTATTGTGAGGTGATTTATAATTCTTGGTTGTTCTTCGGGAATATAAGTCCGGGTTATCAATTGGTTCTTGTTCACCTTGATTTATCAAAAGACGGAACAAAAACTCGTAGGTATTTCTGTGGGAGACAGGTTTATCTATTACCGTAGACTTTTCTGTGTGATACAACTCTGTTTATTAAAGTCTTCAACTTTGGGTTGTAGCAACTCTTAGTTGTGGGTGAGATCAGCTAAAGGAATCAAGTGCGTAGTATCCTGCTGGGATCAGAGACGTAAGGAGCGCAACTGTACCTTGGATCAATGTGAGATGATTGGGGTTTAACCACAGTCCATACCGAAGTTAGTTTGTAGTAGTCTAGTGTCTGTAGCGGCTTAATATAGTGTCATGTTCAATCTGGACTAGGTCCCGGGGTTTTTCTATATTTGCGGTTTCCTCGTTAACAAAACTTCTAGTGTCTATGCTATTTATTTTCCGCATTATATTTTTTTATATAATTAAAATATCACAGGTTGTGCGTTGAATCGATCAATTGGGAAATCCAACCTTTGGTTGTTGATTGAAATTGATTGATCCTTGAACATTGGTCTTTGGTACCATTCAAGTGATTTCTCTTGTATTCAATTAGACTCGCAGATTACTATTTGATTGAGTAAGTATTGAATCGAGAAAGTGAGATATAACTCTTTGATATACTTTTAATAAGATTGAGTTTGACTGTCTAGTTGATTCTCTTAAAAGTATATTGGAGTTAGTCCATACAGATTGCTAAGAGAAACATTGGGTGTGGTTGTTAGACCCCCGCTTTTTCCGAAACCATCTCAATCTTAGAAACAACAAGCCAACATCTCCAACACCATTTCATTCCGCGGCATTTTGCATATCAGTCCCTAATAGAGCTCTCAACCCTTCTAGATCACCACCAAAACCACCATATATCCTTGTAAAACACTTAAACAGACCCATTGAAGACCATCTCTTTTTTTCCCCTTGATTTCTTGTTGCAATACAATCACCACCATATATCCTTGTAAAACACTCAAGTCTTTTATCTCCTACAACGACCACCAACAATCCTCCCTTATCAACCGTAGAACGACTTTATCCTTGTTCTTCCCAGTGTCTAAATTTGATCCACATAATACCCATTTGAATATGAGCTCTACTACTTCATCAATATCTTCTGCAATAGCTTCCATTTCATACCTAAGACAACAATAATGAGTCACTTCTTCTTGCTTTGACAGAACCCCTTTCTGAAAAATATTTTGTCTTAGGATCAACTCCCGAAACCATGTTCTTCTCTGATTTCCTTAAATTTGAATTCCTTGATGTAGCCAGCATCAGATCCACAACAGCCAGGTGAAATTTTGGGGAAAGGAGAAGAAGAAGAAAAATTCCTCTTCTTAGTCGACTTTTCTAGGGATTAGTTTGGGACAAGCTGAAAGCAACCCTAACTCAGATATGGGCCACTTAGTGACATCCCATTAATGATTTCTTGTTTCGACACACTAAAGACATGTGTGCTTGCTATTTTCTCCTCCATCAACGCCCAATGACTGTGAGCAACGGATTAAGTATGTATTTCTCTCCTTTTACTTCATATGACTACAAAAGTACCTAAAAATCAAAACAAACATAAAATATACAATTTACAAGAAAAATAACAAAGAAAGCATAATCAATTGATATAAATCAAGGTATTTAAGACACCTATTAAAGAACAGACTTGATGCTGATCCTTTCTCTATTAAACACAATGATACTTCTAGGTTTCCGTACAGCTCACTACACACAAGCTCTCATATTCAATTGAACATAGTACCCTCCTTCAGCCAACCATTGCATTATATAATATTGGATAGTGAGATCAGGCTGCTCACCTGTTCTGAGACTTAAGGGAGACGCAAATAGAATTGATTATGTAGCTTGATAATATAAAGCGAAATATTTAGCTGTTTCAATACTTCTGTTGCAGAGTGTACAGTCATCATTAATCCCATGTATATGTTTCCTTATGCTTTTATCCGCTGGAAGATTATTTTTTAGAAGTCTCCACATAAATATTTGAATTTTAAGCCTGGCTAGTTTGGGGCCTATTGTGATTATTTGGGGCCTATGAATTTCTTCCACCAACCTAAAGAGAAGGATATGGAGTGTCTAAAATCAAGTAAAATACTAAATTACCCTTTTAGAAAATCTTAATTATTCTAAAAAAAAATACAAAATCATTAATCACAACTCAATTTTTTTTCTTCAGTTTCTATCAAAATCAAACCTAAAACCTCACGATTGCTAAAGACTGGTATCAGCATTAGCAGGGCTTGTACCATTTTATGTAAGACAAAACACTTACAAGTAATCCTGGCCGTTGGATCACTGGAATGGTACCAGACCTGCTAATGCCGGTACCCGCCTTTAGCAATCATGCTTAAACCTAATCAATCACAAACAACAATTGAATTTTTCTTTTTTTGGGGTTTGTAAAAAATTTCGAAAACAAGCAATGCAAATGATTGAGCTAAATCCCTTAAATCCATTACTTTTCAGAGGAACTCAACAATGATTTAATCTAAATCTCTGAAATTTTCAGTCATCAAATTTTCTGAAAATCAACCCAGAATCTGTTTATGTGTGCACTCGATTAGTCCGATGGGAAATACAATCGATTTTTATTGTACATCTACATAAACCGTTTCTGGGGTGACGTGATGAACATAAACCGTAATCGGACTATTGGAGTGCCCACAAAAACCGATTCTGGTCCCAAACTTGGAATGATAGAGAAATCAAGAATCGGACTATCCGTGTATCTATATAATCCGATTGTTACTGTTTACGGCTATTTTTTGTTGTTGAAATTATAGCCGTTGGTCTCTTGTGTATATAAAGAGGATAGCCTATTCTCTATCATTCACTACCTTATTCAAAGAAATCATTCTCCATTGGTCATTATTTCATCCCAAGATGTCAAATCCATCATTATCATCATCTACCAATTCATTTGAACAAATACTTGGAAGATGCAAACGACCTACTCCATCATTGTCAAGTGCTGCGATGGATGAAGAAGACGTACTCAAGGCAAAGAAATGAGGTCAAGACCAATTCCAACTAAGGGAAAGAATGAAGGATGCTGAGGAAGAGACCGAATGGGTTAAAATTATTACATTGTAAAGGATCTTCCCAAAGAACACCAACATGAGATTATATTTTGGATTCAAGTTGGTTGGGGTCCTTTCGTTCCAAATATGGGAGTTAAGTACAAGAAACCGTTCCATGATTATCGACCCGATTAGATTTGTTCAAGGACGATTCATGTTAAGAAATTGTGCTCCAAGTACAACGAATTTGTTGTTACGCACAAAGGTGACAGGTATGCATCCAGGATGCTTATACCAAGTGGAGAGGAGAGTCTTTTTATCATTTCGAAGCCGCATTGATAGTTGAATCTCACACTAAGAAATTAAAAAGTTTTGGTTTATGCAGTTACAATCGTATCATGTAAGGCTAGATGTAGCCCGATCACGGAAACAAAATTTATCTGTTGTTCTGTAACTTTTTTCATCAAGAATCAGATTACATTTTCGTTAACATAGTCCGATTAAGAATGAATTCCCAGGTAAGTTTTGTTCAGAATCGGTTTATAGTAACTTCATGGTAAAATGATTTGTTTTTCAATTTAGAATCGGATTATAGTAATTCTTGAAAAAACATATTATTGAAAAGCTGGAAATTACCAGCTTAGCAATCGGACTTTAACAACCTAAAATAAGACCGATTTTGAAAAGCCAGAAATTTACTACGATCGGATTATATGATGATGAACAACAACCATTTATTGTACCCAATTTGGGGATTTTACCCGGAATCGGTTTATGTGGTGATATCGAATAAACCGATTCTGGGGGGATTTTTTATTTTTTTTTTCCATTTTTGGGCGATCGAGATGTGGAAATACATGTTTGTAGATCATAACAACTCATACATGTCTATTAGAAGCATTATTACCTTCTTCTTTCCGACGATATTGTTCTTGGGATTGAATGATATCCTCAAGCATGCTTTGGTTGACATTCTCTTCTTCATTCAACAAATTATCCAACCCGGTAGGATCGAAATCAAGATTATCTGATGCACCCACTTCTTCATCACTACTAGAGTCTTCATCGTCACTATAAAGTTCCATTTTTTCTAAGACAATGAAATTTTTTGTTTTTTTCCTTTTTCCCTCTACTTCTTCTTTCCCTCCAAACCTTAGAAGAGGAAATGAATTTCTAATATAATCCTAACACTATAATCAAACTCGAACACTAATTAATTTAATTAATACTATTTTACTTAATTAATTATCACTAATGAATAAGGGCATATTAGGTATTAACATAAATAGGTGGACAAGGGTTTTCTAGAAATTACTTCTTAATGACCCTTTTTGTCCTGTAGCTATATGCCCCAAATTAGCCAGGATTTTAAGAGGTATATTTTTGACACTCCAAACCTTCTTCAAAGGAAAATCATAATTAGGAGATGTTGAGGGTTCATAGTCTTGAGAAAGGATAGAGAAAAATTCACATTTGGAATGATAAGTCCATATTTATTTGTCAGCATAGTTATTTTCATTCTCTTCAGGTAAATGAATCTCCAATATTTTGTAAATTCAATTTGGTTGAACAGCTGCTGCAGCTTATTTTCATCCCATCTGTGTTCTTCTTGAATAATGAGATCCTTCACCTTGGCTATGTTATGGTCCTCAGAAAACCTGTTTTCAGGTTTCTTGTTTGGCAGACTTGGTATCCATATATCATCCCATATGTTGATTTCTTCACCAGTCACAACTGACCAACAATAATCATCTCTCATTTCCTCTATAACTGTCAACATTGCACTCCAAGTTGCTAAAAAACTAGTTGGCCTCTTTACCTTTCAAAAGCTACCACTTTTCACATACTTTTCCTTCATAATCTTCTTCGTGGGAAAGTCAAGCTTAGGCATACGGTGGTTTATGTTGAAATATCTGCCTCCGCGAGCATGGTTGAATCCATTATTTCCTTCTCCATTGTAAGTAAACCCACCGATGTTTATGAATTTGGAATTAGATCCCTGAGATCCTCCTGGATCTACATTATTAGAGATCTTCCTTCCAAAGTAGATTTCATCTGATATTTAAATTCATCCTTCATCAACAATAGAAATCATTTGTGCTTTTAGAGTATCGAACTTTTCATTAAGCTCAGTGATATCAATCCGGTGTTGTTTATCAGTCTCTATTAATTCCTAACAAATTGGTGCACCCAGATCCCCCATAATAAATCAGGAAATGAAAATGCGGGGGTACCAAAATTGAAAACGCGCGGGTACCAAAATACACCACTACTTTTTTCTTAGGAAATCTGTATGGACAAGATTAATACAACTCTGATAGTTAAACTGAATCAAGGAATAGTATTTATAGTTTTATCTCACACTCTTACGATTAAAACGTTTACAGAAACAAGTCTGTGAACCTAATCACGAAGAGATTACTTGGACGGCACCAAAGACCAACTGTCCAAGAATCAATCTAGTCGTATCCAACAAACTAGGTCGGATGTATCTACTAAGATTGATCAACGTACAACCTGTGATATATCAATTATAAAGATAACTAATATAATACGGAAAAAGAAATAACACAGACACCAAATTTTTTGTTAACGAGGAAACCGAAAATGCATAAAAATCCTGGGACCTGGTCCAGATTGAACACCAAACTGTATTAAGACGCTACCAACACTATACTGTTACCAAGTAACTTCAGACTGGAATGTAGTTGAGCCCTAAAAGGTATCCCACCGATTAATATACAATCGCGCTCCTTACGCCTCTTGAATCCCAATAGGACTCCACGCAATTGATTTCGTTGGATGACGTCACACCAACTAAGAGTTTTTTCAACTCAATTGAAGACTTTAAACCAAATCTTCCTCCCACATATTAAGCCTATATAATTGATTTCCTGGTTACAATCGAAACGTATGATCAAGGTGATGGAAATGGATGACATTTTTATAAAAGTATAGCTATCCTCAAAATCCGGACTTAAGCAACCCGAAGTGCAGCCTAGATTATTATTCACCTCACAAGTATAAAACTTGTGGAATTAACAAAATTTGAGACGAAGAGAACTTTGATGATTTCTATATATCTTGGTCGATGGAGCTAAACCCTAAAAGGGCTAGGAAGAAGACGACTCTAGATACAACTAGGACACACCAAAAAGTAGTGTCGGGATTCAAAGATCCCAGTTGCTTGAAGTTCCCCTTTTATAAACATTCAAAGCATAGGTTGCTTTAGGTTTAAGCGAAGATAGTTTACAACCAAGCAAACAATATCCACCATTAGATGGATCTTTGAATCTGATTTACATAAGCAAGATATACACTCTGGTTAGCTGAAATCGTAACCGAACTGTGTACAAAGACTTTATTCAACATGGTTAGCTGAAACTAGCCGGTTTGAACTTAAAAGCTTAACCTTCATTTTCATGAACACGTAATACATTAATTTTGAGTCACAAACATGTGATCAATTAAGTCTAGTGTTTATAGAGAATTAATCAAATGCTAACTATCTCGAAGAGAAAATTTAAACACACTTGAAAATATAATCGACATGGTTAGTAGGTGTACAAGGTATAAATACCATTGCCGTTCGTGAGTCGGTTCATTCACATTACACATATCGTTTTGGAAACTTTAAACCTAAACCAAGTTTCAGAGTTCATATAACTTTTGAGGGTTGCGTACCATTTGCAAACTTTCTATAAAACCAAAGTTCCGGAGTTCACAGAACTTTTTAAGTTTGCATACCGGTTTGGAAACTTTAAGACGGTCGCTGATTCTGGAGTTCACAGAACTAAACCAGTTTCGTACCGGTTTGGAAACTCTACTGAGTTTAGGACACAGAAATGTTTTAGTTCGCGCACTGGTTTGGATACTCACCTCACAATTCAATAATGGTATGCATACGATTATGCATACCGATTCGGTTCACGAGTTAAACAGATTTTCATATGATGTGCATAAGAATATGCGTATCACAAATCTATAAGTCGATATGTATAGATACTCCGCTACGTATACGAGTACATGTAAACGGGTCCAGACGTATAACAATTTTCCCAGTTTGTAAGAATGGTACCACTATCTTGTATCTGAATCTACAATGGTTCTCTATTTTTCTCTAAATCGATTCGAAACATTCCCGAATAACATTAAGGACACATATCATTGTTCTAGGATATTTTCAAATTATAAAACTTGAGTCATGATTTTAACTCCGAATAGTAAATTGTCCTTAACCGAAATTCATCAAGCATGAACAAATGTTCATTAAGCTTAGTCATTATATTTCGAGATATTATCAAGATAAACTTAACTCGAAATTCTTGTTTATGCATACTAGTCTAATTAGTTATGCGACATCGTCTGAGATGATAAAAAAGTGAATATAACTTGAGATATAGGTGGTCCAGTCTTCACTTACATTTTTTGATGAAGTTCTCCAAAAGCATCGGTTGATCTTCGCCTTCAAACGGTAGAACGTAATGATAACTGCCGTGATACTCTGTTTCTCAACTACATTTCTATCCTAGTCCGACATTTAACTAATTGTTGACTAGAAATCAAGATATAGTTTTGACATCTAAATTTGACAACAAGCTTGAGATAACAACACTTGTGAGTTCGACCGAGCAATACTCTAACAATCTCTCCCTTTGTCAATTTTAGTGACAAAACTATCAATATATATGGAATAAAAAATAAAGTTTAGACAACTTATTAAATCTAACATGTCTTGGTTTCCTTGGCATCTTAAACTCCTTGAACTCTTCGTAATTTCAAGAAGCAATGATTCTGAATGTGTTCAACTCAGCATCGTTGTTGTTGAAGAACCCATTCCATAGCATTAACAACTTTTGAAAACAAATATTCTCAATCGTCGTTATACAAAAGCATAGTATTATTCCTTTCTCAAGAGTTCAATTTTATCCCAACTCTGAAGTAATACTACGGTGATATGTTTATCCCCCTTAATCAATACTTACATATTTTGCATAATAGGTAAAACCTATAGATTATTTATTCACTCCCCCTTACATAGTGATCCGTAAACCATATGTATGTAGTATAAAACTACTATATAATTCTCCCCCTTTTTGTCAATAAACAAAGGTACGAAAATCCCGGGATCGTAATGAATACAATCAAAAGATTTGTCAAGTCATAAGGAAGTTTTGAGATTCCATATTATAACATAGTTAAAATGCAATTCCTCATATCAACTTTTTTAGATGATCTCACATAGTAATAAATATTTAGCGCTCATCTAGGAGATTAAAAAGATACAAGCATCCCATTTCAAATTCCAGAGCTACACTCCCCACAAAGATATTACAATTAAGCACAAGTTCATTTAAGAACTCTCCCCCATTTGATGTCATTCTCAAGAGAACAACACGGGTGACCTTGATTTATAAAAAGAAGGATTCTGTTGGACATTAACAAATCACATGGATTTGTATCCGAAAATCGAATTAAAATAATCTCTACGCCAGTTGCGGACAAAAAGATAATTTTTGATCGATATGACTCAATATAAGAAAATCTTATGGAGTGTGAAAGAAGTAACAAACACAAAAGTGTGATCACAAGTAGATCAATACTGCGAGAAAATTCTCAAAGAGTTTGTTCTATTCCTGTTTATAAAAAACATAATAGATTTAACTTTTGAGCATATACGAAATATTAGATGATTCACGAAAATGTAAAGGCACAAATATTTCATAATACTTTTACAATAATTAAACCAATAATGATTACATACTGCAAGTTCATCTTCCAAAAACTCTAGAATTTAAATAAATAAATCTAAAAACATGCAAGATCAAAAATGTTAGAAATAACTTGTGTAATCACAATTTTTGCTATACCAAACCATAATTATCCTTCTCAAAAGTAAGAATAAATTCTCACAAGAAGTTTCCTACAAAAACAATTTTAGGAGAATTCGTGAATAATCCCTAGTTGGACTTCATATGGACTTGACACATTTAGCAATTTAATTGAAAGATATCATTCAAAGCTAAAATACCATCAAAGTATTACAACCATTAAAAAGATAATAGTTTCAACATAAGAAGTTTAACAACAGACATAACACAAGAAAACATAAGGAAACTAACTATGCATGATTGCTAAAGAAATCTTCAACAATCTTATAAACTGGTTATACCAGATCTGGACGAAAAGCCACAGCACAGTTCAACTGCTCTTGCATGTAATCAATTCTTCATTGAATAAGAGAAACTTCAAGATTTGTAGTCGTGTTTCTACTCATCTTTTTGATGTTGTTCATGGTCAAGGGTTTTGGATACCCAAAATTGGTTCCAAAAGGAGCAATGTGGTTCTGACTACATATCCTTGTAATGAGACAAGGAAATCCCGGAGTCTTCTTAGAAATTTGTCTTACACTTATCATCTAACGGATAATAAGGCCACATAAATCAATGTCTCTCAATGTCCCTCCCTTGTACAATGTAGTAAACCAATTCTACAACCGATTTAGTCCACCAAAACTTAAATTATTTTGCTCAGGGATTTTACCGTTGGTACCGTTAAAATCGAAACCAACCGTAAATAATTTTACGGTTATAAAATGAACCTTAACTAGATATTTCAAATATTTTTTTTAGATTTACGGTTGGTAGTTCTTCAATCACCAAACGTAACACGTTCAGAAATTGAGTTTACGGTTTGTAATTGAAGAATAACCAACCATAACCCCAAATGCAACCCTAATTTAACTTGAATTTGAATGCATCTAACCTAATTCGAACACAAAAAACAACTCCTACCTTACATAACTCATGCTGGTTAATCTATCCAGTGGTTTAAGGATTTGAAAGAAAATTAATGGAGATTTAAGACCGGAGGAGAAGAGAAAAGATGAAAAAAAACTGATGTTAATTAATTTATTTTTTTATTGATTAGGTTTAAATACACTGTAGGGTAATTTAGTCCTTCAAAGATGGAAGGGTAATCTAAACCTTTAACATGACACTGGGACACCCCTAACCAATTTGGTGGATATTATTATCATGAGTTAGTCCCTCTAATGGAATCATCAGCTCTTATAACAGCTTACTAATTTAAACACATTTTGAAAATATAATAGACATGGTTAGTAGGTGTACAAGGTATAAATACCATTGCCGTTCGTGAGTTGGTTCAGTCACAATACGAATACCAGTTTGGAAACTTTAAACCAAAACCAATTTCCGGAGTTTACAGAACTGTTTAGGTTCGCTTACTATTTGCAAACTTTCCACCAAACCAAAGTTTCAGAGTTCACATAAATTTTTAAGTTTGCGTATGGTTTGGAAATATTAAGACGGTCGCCGGTTCTGGAGTTCACAGAACTAAATCAGTTTCGTACCGGTCTGGAAACGCTATCGAGTTCAGGAACACGGAACTTTTTTAGTTCTCATACCGGTTTGGATACTCACCCCGGTTCCGTATTCACAGTTCAAGAATGGTTTGTATACGAGTATGCATATCGATCCAGTTCACGAGTTAAACAGATTTTCATATGATGTGCATAAGAATATGCGTATCACAAATCTATAAGTCGATATGTATAGCTACTCCGCTACGTGTACGAATACATGTAATACCGGTTCAGACGTATAACAGTTTTCCTAGTTTGTAAGACTGATACCACTATTTATATCTGAATCTACAGTAGTTCTATATTTTTCTGTAAATTGATTTGAAACATTCCCGAATAACATCAATAACACATATCATTGTTCCAAGCTATTTTCTAATGAAAAACTTGAATCATGATTTTGATTCCGAATAATAAATTGTCCTTAATCGAAATTCATCAAGCATGAACAAATGTTCATTAAGCTTATTCATTATATTTCGAGAAATTATCAAGATAAACTTGACTCGAAATTCTTGTATGTGCATAGTAGTCTAATTAATTACGTGACATCGTCTGAGATGATAGGAAATTGAATATAACTTGAGATATAGGTGGTTTAGTCTTCACTTACCTTTTGTTGATGAAGTTCCCAAAAGCTTCGGTTGATCTTCTTCTTCGAACGGTAGAACGCAATGATGACTGCAGTGATCCTATGTTTCTCAATACGTTTCTATCCTAGTCTGAGATTTAACTAATTGTAGATTATAAATCAAGATATAGTTTTGAAAACTAAATTTGAAAACAAGCTTGAGATTGCAAAACTTGTGAGTTCGACCGAGCAATACTCTAACAAAAATACATCACCAACTTTTTCTTAGGCAACCTGTATGGACTAAACTCAAATACAATTCTGAGAGTTACAACTAAATGAATCTTAATGAGGAATTATATGAAGATCTTATATCTCTTTCTCTCACAATCAGTATGTAAACAGAGACAAGTCCATGAACCTGATTATTCCATGAGAGTACTTAGACGATTTCAAAGATCAATATCCAAGATCAATCAAGTCGTATCCAAAAATTACGATAGACTTTTCTACTTGAATTTATTTTACATACAACATGTGATATTTCAATTATAAAGATAAACAATATAATGCGGAAAAATAAATAACACAGACACATAAATTTTATTAACGAGGAAACCGCAAATACATAAAAAAAACCCGGGACCTAGTCCAAATTTGACCACCAAACTGCATTAAGCCGCTACAGACTCTAGCCTACTATCAATACTTCGGACTGGAATATAGTTGAAACAGAATTTACCATCACGCGATTCAATTACACTCGCTCTCCTTACTCCTCTTGAATCCCGCAAAACTATGTGCAATTGATTCCCTTAGCTGATGTCCTTTACATCCTAAGAGTTGCTTCAATTTAATTGAAGAATTTAAACCAATCTGTCTCCCACAGATAAGCATGTATGAGTGATTTTCTTTTTGATTGTAGATCAAGGTGAGACTGGAAATTAATAGCAATAGACAAAGTCTAGCTAACCTTAAAATCCGGACTTATGCTTCCCAAAGTGAAGCCTAGATTATTATTCATCTCACAAGTATTAAACTTGTGAAATCAAAAAGTCTGAGACATAGAGAACTTTGCGATTTCTATCAATCTTGTTTGAGTGAGCAGCTCAACAATCAAACAAGATCATGATACACGAACTATCACGATAAAAGATAGTTGGACCTGGCTTCACGAATCCCTAAGTGAAGTCTTTTTAGTCGCTAAACCCTATAAGGGTTTTAGAGAAATGAAGACTCTAGTTTACGACTATGACACACAAAGAATAGTGTCAGGGATTCAAAGATCCCAGTTGCTCGAGGTTCTCCATTATACAGACTTTCAAAGTACAAGTTGCTTTAGGTTTAAGCTAATATAGTTTTGGAACCAAGCAAATAATATCCCCTGTTAGATGAATCTTTGAAATGAGATTAACATATCAAGATATACACTCTGGTTAGGATGAAGCGTAACCAAACCGTCTACAAATACATTGTTCATGGACGGTTAGCCGAAACTATCCGATTGAATCATAAGATTAATCATTTTCATAAACACTTAAGAATTTTAAGCTTGAATCACAACCATAGTTTATAATGTGATCAATCATGTCTATATAGTGTTTTTAGAGATTTATTCAAACGCTAATTATCTCACAGAAATAATTTTATGTGCATCTAAAAATATTCGACAGGGAAAGTACGTGTACCAGGTACATGTGCTCTACCATGTTCGTGACTGTTTTTGTCATGGTACATATACCGGGTATGTGTGTACCCTTAAGACAAAAACGACTTCAGAAACTCACAGAACTTTTCCGGTTTGCGTACCGGTTATGGATACCGCACCGGTTTCAAAACCAACAATTCCTTTACGGTATGCATAATAGGTATGTGTACCATTCCTGGTTCACGAGCAACAGACTTTTATGGTATGGATACCGGGTATACGTAGCGAAAAGTTGATGTAGATATATAGCTAAGCCGGTACGTGTACTAGGTACATGTACTACGGCTCCGGACCCATAAAAATTATCCCAGTTGTTTTGGGGTAAAAACTGATTCTGCTGGAAATGGTAAATTTGGGTGTGCCACCAAGAAACGAATCTATACCCTAAACAAATGCACTGCACTGGAGCACTTTAAATTCGAGAGATCAATCTGTACAATTCTGGCCTAAACCAAGAAATGGTCGTTCAATACTTGCATCGGTCACAAAGTGAAGGAAAATGGTTGATCTTAGGGAGGGAAGCAAAGAAGGTGTTGAGATCAAAATATTGGATTTTGAAGGTGTGGATGTTTTATGACTTGTATCAGAATTTGGAATTGGCTTGCTGATGAGTGCCAAATATTGTATATATTTATCCCTTTTTGTTGGCATTTTAACTCATCTTTTGTGCATTAATTCTACATTTTATCCCATATTCTGTATTTTCATTGTTTTCAAGAATAAATATTTTTATTAATTAATTTTGCATTTTTAGGTAATAAATAAAGTTCGGATGAGTCATGGAGCGAAAAGAGCAGAAAAGTAGTGAAAAGCCGGGAGAAATTACGCAAGGAAACCGCGAAGAGTGGTGCGCACAACCTCATTTTCTACACACAAAAGCGCCTCCGTTCTCAGCCATCAGATCAGTTCTCGGGAGCATCCGACGGTCGCTCCTTCATAGATCATCAAAATCGGAAGTCTCTGCCAAGCACCACAGCGCTGAAATTCCAAGCCTTCAGATTAGATGGTAGTTGAATCCAACGGTCGTTCCTATGCCTGTGCATCAAATCCCGATGATTCCGCCTTACACTACAGTACCTAACTCCATCTGGTGCCGTTAACTTCGTTGCACCTCAGAATCCGACGGTCGCTTCACACATCCTTCCATCTATCCGTTCGATTCCACTCAGATCCAATGATCCAACATCTCAGCTCGCCAAACATCAAAGTTTGATGAACCCGCTCAACACCCTAAGCATCAAACCCATCGACCCAAACCAAACACCCACCTTCTTCTTCCCCAAAACTCATTTCCCCCAAATTTCTTCTCTTCCCCCGACCATGGCAGACCCTGCCATGTCTGCTCCGCCGTCTCCATCTCCACCACGACCACAAGGACGCCACCACCATCACCTACCTCTTCCCTAGTCGTGTCTGTCTTGTTCTTAGCATTAATTTTTGATGCTACCAAGAAGACAAACATAGCTAGGGTTTCAAAGTGGAGAGAAGAAGGAAATTGGAGCAGCGTTCGAGTAAAGGATTAGCAGAGGAGGAGAAGTACAAGCATGGGTCGAGGCTATTTGCATCAGAGAGTGAGTTTAATTTCCAATTTAAAAATTAGGGTTTCCAATTTAGGGTTTCTGAAAATTTGGATATTTTGTAAGCTATAAAAGGGAAGTGATGTGAGATGTAAAAACTGTTCTTGGACTAGCCAAGTTTCCACCCAATTTGGGTTAGCTTAATTTCAATGTAAATTGCACTGTTAGTTTTTGGATGCTCCTGTTAGTACTTGTCCTGTTTAGTGAGAGGTTATTATCATGTTCTAATTTAGTTTCTGAGGCAGAGATGAAACCCCTGATGAATGGAATCCCCTTGTGTGTTTACTTCTCCTCAATGAAAGTTTAATGCTAAGCATGCCTTAATTTCTGAATTTTGCCAAGTTGCTTTCACCTTGTATGTCAGGCATCCTAGGTAGTTTGGTTAACTCTTTGTCAAAATTCAAAGCTCTGTGTAAACTGTTATAGCTCAATCTGTGATTACTTGTGCTTTAGACAGACAAGTAATGCTAGGGAATTGACATGTTAGCTGAAATTGAGTCATCACAGTGGTTAGTGATTGTTTCACACATTCAATGTGGTTTGAGGCTAGAACCTCTATAGCCATTTGATGAAAAAGAGGATAAGTTTATCAAACTAGGGAGTTAGATGCATCTAGGTGGTGGAATTGAAGCCTTAGTTTCTGTCACTCATCCACAAATCCATCTTCAACTGTTAGTCTTGTTTTCTGTCACTCATTTGCTTTAACTGCACTGCTGTGCATTTTATGCTGCATTGCCACATTTTCTGTTGCTGCTGTAGCTTCTTCAGCTGCTGCTGCACTGCTGTGCAATTTCTCTGCTACAGTTGCTGTTGCTGTTGCCTTTGTCTTGCAGCTGCTGCTGCTGCATTTCTGCTTCCCCTGTTGCCAAACTGCTGCAGCTCCTGCTCCTGCTGCTGCCTTCCTTTTGCTGCCTGCTGCTGCTGCTCCAAGGCCCATAGTCCACAGTTCCTGCAGCCCAAAGCTCACTTCATTCTTGAGCCCAAGTTCAACTCAGTGAAGCCCAAAGGCCCAGATTCTCAACTGTAAGACCAAAACCAAGGTCTAGTTCACTAAGGCCCAGTTAAGGCCAAAGCCTAGTTCACTACTAAGCCCAACTTACAAGTGAACTGTTAAGCCCAAGTAACAGTTGAACTGTTAAGCCCAAAGCTCAAACCAGTTTCTAAAACCAAAGCCCATTTGCACTTTAGAGATAACTGAGCCCAAGCTCAGTTCATTTTATTTTTAACAAATCCACTAAGCCCAATTCATTCAAAGGGCATTCAAACCCATTAGTACTCAAAGCCCCATCTAAGCCAAAAGGCTTCTAAGCCCAAAGCAAACTAGAAACCCAATTAGCTAAAACACTTCCGAAACACACCCGATCTCTGTGGATCGACCCGTACTTGCACGAGTTACAACCGACAACCGTGCACTTGCGGTATTACTGTAGGCCCGTTTCCATTGCATCATTTCTATACACTAGTCCGGACCTGCCAAGTTTTTGGCGCCGCTGCCGGGGACTAACAAGTTTTTGGCGCCGCTGCCGGGGATTGGTGCTGTGTTTTATCTGTGTTTTTCTTTAGCTATTTTGTATTTAATTTCATAGCATTTGCATCTGCATCTGCTTCACTTCATTTGCTGTTAGACCTGCTGTTCTGAACCTGTTTTTCTTCTGCTGGGACGCCACCAAGGAAAAGAACCAAAACCCAACTGGGTTTTTGCAACAATATCAGAGCAGCTGGGCTGTGCTAAAAAGGTAAGCCTAAACCCATTCAATTGAGAGAACCCAACCTGTGGGCTTCCAATTTTTTTATTGTGGGCTTGTAATAATTAACCCAATTTTTTGGGCTTTTTATTTTTCTATTTTGGGTTTGTAATAATTTATTTTTGGGCTTGTTGTTTAATTTGTGGGCTTGTATTTATTTTGTGTGGGCTTGTTTAAATTTTTCCATTGGACTTGTATTTTGGACTCTGGGTTTAAACCCAGCTGATAACCGAGTGTGGGCCGCAGCCTTCCTTCCATTTCATTGGAGGCTTGCACAGTGGGCTTGCTCCCATTCAAAAACCAAATTTTATTTTTTTTAATTTTATTTTTCTTTAAAAAAAAAAAAAAAAAAAAAAAAAAATATT